>NC_140495.1:100969129-101094129 GCF_964271855.1 Acomys minous
AAACTCCTACTCTGATCTACCCAATGGACAGGACATTCTCCACAGTTACGTGGAGAGCGGGGACTGACTCTGACATGAACTCTGGTGCTCTTTATTTGACCACCTCCCCTTGGTGGGGAGGCCTGGTGGCACTCAGAGAAAGAATAAGCAGGCTACCAAAATGAGACTTGATAGCCTATGACCATATAGTGGGGGAGGAGGTCTCCCTCGGTCTTAGGTCATAGACCTAGGGGAGGGGAATAGGGTGAAAGTGGGAGGGAGGAAGGGAAGAACAGGAGGATACAAGTGATGGGACAACAATTAAGTTGTAATCTGAAGAAATTAATTAAATAAAAAAATTTACAAAAAAAGAATTTTCAAGACCGCCAGGTAAGGTAGTCAGCACAACCTTGATCCTAGCAAATGGAAGGCAGAGAGAATCATACTGGGCAGATCTTGTCATGAGTTCAAGGGCATGTGTACACATTTTCTTTGGGGAAGAAAAAAAAATTGTCCTGGCAGGAGAGGAGATAAAACTCACTGGGTGAGAGCAAACAAAATGGATCAAGTAGTTCAAGATCACAACGGAACCAGCGGACAAACAGTTTGCCTTTCTAACCTTGATGCTGTGGTAGGACTGGGTCCCTATGCATTAAAAAGAGGGAAATGGTCCATTGTCATGTGACAAAGGAAGATGCCTTCTTATTTTATGGGGTTTTCCTCTTCTCCCCAGATGGAAAAGTAGCTAACCAAGTGATACTGACTTCACTCTCAGGGGTGGCTGGTGGTGATGGTGGTGGACAGCAGTCCGAAGAGGTCAAATTGGGAAGAAATATGCCAAATTGATTGGAGCACAGTCTGCTTTGATGGCATTTGTGGAAGAAGTCAATAAGATGATCTGAGTCCAGATATTTTATTTAAAAAGGAACACAGAATAAAGATATGTTTTTTTAATCACCCTGCTTCCCATCCACAAGTAAGCTTCCTCTTGCCGGGCTGCTCTTTGTTCTAATGTAAGGTTTCACCAGGACTCACAGAAGCATGTACGGGAGATCCGTTCACTGTGGCCCACTCCTTCCTCTGAATGCAGAGGATGTTTGGCTGGTTCGGTGCCGTGGTTGGTCCTTCAGCCCTTCATTTTATTCAGAAAAGTCAAGTATTTCAGTGAATAAATCTAACTGCCCCCATGTCATTTCTTTCTTTCTTCTTTTTTTCACTTTGTTTCATGTTGGCTTGTTGGTTTTGGTTTTGGTTTTGGTTTTCAAGGCAAGGTTTCACCACACTGCCCTGGCTGCCCTGTCACTCACCCTATCGACAAAGCTGGCCTTGATCTCACAGAAATCTGTCTGCCTCCACCTTTGTGAGTGCTAGAATTAAAGCTGTGCACCACCATTGCCTGGACCCAGGTTATTTCTTTTTTTTTATTATACATTTGAAACAAAACTTCTCCCATGCCCAATTATATAAATGCTCAACATCACTTTTTTATTCTTTTCTTACTTATATAAGCATAATAAAATTTCAGGCAGTATTTCTAAAGGCAGGTGGTTTCTTTCTTTTCTTTCTTTCTTTCTTTTTTTTTTTTCTGGTAATGCCAAGTGAGATATGCAAATTGAAACTTTGAAACTCTTTAGTCTACCACTGATGGCAACAAAATGTCCCTCCTGGTCCTGATGGACAACTAGAGTCCAGGCCCCTTTTCTCCACAAATGCAACCTCCCCTAACTTGCAAACTCCGTGCTGTTTGTCTGCTTCCAGCAGCACAAGCAAGCTGTTCTGCTGATAACACAATTGCCTAGGATTTGCAGGAGAGATATTTTGTTCCCCAGACATTCACCATGAAGAGAATGTCTTAAAGATCCTTTCTTGGAAAAGTATGAACAGGGCCGTGCTTTCTTTTGTTTAAAAAAAAAGAAAGAAAGAAAGCAAAGTGAAATGATAAAGCATGTAGTGCTGAGCCCATGTAAATCTTGGTGACTGCGTAAATCCAGGGATACCAGGGAGAAACTATCTACATGATGAGCAAAGTAAACATTTACCACAGACTCATGTGAAAAGCTTTTCCAGTGTCAAGTTTCAATATCCTATAACAAAACCATATGCACAAACCATATTTTGTTGTAGATTTAGAGGGCAGTGATAGACAAAACCTTATTATATGGGAACATAGTAATTTGCATGCTATGGGGAAGTATCTAAAGTCACACCCAAAACTCTAAACAATATGAATAATAAGATCCAGAAGGATGTCTCGCCTTCCCAAACTAAGTTATAACACAACTTACAATCTTTAAAATATTAGAATCTAAGTTCTTATAGTATAGATAAGATATAATGGCAGAACTAGAAAGAGTGCAGATCAGAAAGGCTGGACTTGTTCCTAGGTGAATTACACCTTCAAGGGGCTAGTGAAGACAGATAAGTGACAACAAGGTTCTTTCACTGGTTGCGATTTTATTAGAGTGGCTGCAGAGGAGCAAGTGGTAGAGATCTTCTCTAGATACGCTTGCCTGCCCCAGAGTGCAGGACAGGAGGAGCAGGACAGAGGACCTGGGAGAAAAGACTGTCCACACAGGCTCAAGTTGTGCCAAGTAGAATGTCCTAGAAGGAGCTCGTGCTTTATTCTTTTGAAGGATGCTCCTTCACAATGCGATGTTGCTATGCCATAGACTGTGAGCTAGACATCAGCTTTTCTTGAAGGAAGCAATGCGCAGGACTATGGCAGCACCGACAGAGCCACATCACATGAGGGCCACCGAGGAGGGTCCTGGCTTTTGATTTGGACGTAGAAGAAGTCATAGGTTGAGAAAGGACCTTGGGCCCAAAAGAGGCAGAAACCTTGCACATTTCAAGACTAGCAACAGGCATTGTGTTCCTGTCTAAATGGGGACATTTGAACAAAAACGATAATTCTAAGAAAGTAGCTTTTGAACTAATGATTGTTATTCTTCAGTTTCACTGGATACACGGAGATGGAGATGGATGATATGTCCATGGATGGACATATGGGATGGAGAGATATGTCCATGATTAAGAACATTTTTCCCACTCTTCCAGAGGACCTGGGTTCAATTCCTGGCACCCACATGGAACCTCACACCATACCTGTACCTCTAGTTTCAGGAGATCTGATTCCCTCTTCTTGCCTCGGCTTCCATCAGCCATGCAAGTCATCCACAGACCCATATGCAGACAAAGCACTTTACACATAAAATACAATCTAAAAGTCAAAAAGGAAATAGTGAGCTCTTCCATAGGGTCAATTATCTTGAAAGAAAAAAAAAATAGTGGCTTTCTACAGTGGCCTTCAAATTTCTCCCATCTTCTCTTCTGCTGGTCAGTGTCTTATTACTGTGTTATTTTCGACATATTGATCATTAAATGTAAAGGGATGAATACACAGAGAGACATGACTGAGGCTGAGACAGATCATTGGTTAGGATCCTTTCATGTCCTACCACACTGGAATGTAAGGACTAAAATGTAACATACAGGCAGGCGGAATTTGTCCCCTGAGCTGTAGCAATTGCATGGGTCCCTTAGAACGCCATCAGTAGAGCATGGTTGCTTCCCAAAATCCTAAGAAAGTACTTCATTTTTCTAATATAATGTAGCCCCTTTAGCCTTCACTGGTTAGCACTTTTGCCCATGATTTTATAAAAAGCAAAACCTCTTATTACAGTTTACAAGCTGTGACCACCTTCCAGTGGGAGCTAAGGAGGAAGCTGTTAAGATCTCCCTCCTGCTAAGGCCTTGTCACCAGATGACATAGGTTCTGTTGTCGTGACTACAACCCACCCATGCACAGGTGCTCTCCCTGCCCCAAGGAGCTACCTGCCATCCACTGTATGGTGCTTGTCATGTTTGGTATCTTAGTTCAGCCTCAGAAAACTTTAAAGTCATTCCATTTTCTAAACAATAACAATTTACATCTTTAACATCCCAGACTTGTCTCTCAGGAATCTGTTATAGTTTACTTGTTCTTGGACATAGTAATCATACACACAAGCACATGCACACATATACATACATGCACACATACACACCATAGACAAATAAGTTTGGGTTAGAAAATATTGGACTACATAAAATTAAATACACTTCTAAACAGCATTACTTCATATAATGCTACTATAGATTGTCAACCTGAAAGAAATAAAATGATATTTTTTATACCAATAAAGAATATTTGGTCTTGTTTATAATGTCTCCTCTGGGACTAATGTTCCAAAAAAAAAGATATATGAGGAAACTGTCTTAGGTTTCAGAGAAAGCATGTCTTGACTCAGGAGTACAGGCATGAGAGGAGTCAAGCAAACAAGCCAAGAGAGCAGCAAGAAACAGAAAACAGAAGGCAGATCCTACAGGAAAGAATGCTGTGACAGCTCACTCATGGAATCTGGTGGCACAAAGAACACAACCGACTGTACCTGGCTGAGAAGAGGCGGGGAAGGCCAGGGTGGCCAGACAGTGCCACAGGACAGTGCCAGTGCCAGACAGAAAGGCAGAAGCATGCAGGCTGCTCCAGCTGCTGGTCCCCACCAGTGTCATCTTGGGGGGCATCGAGCTGAAGGAGATTTAGACAACAGTTGATTTATATTTCTGAAAATATCACACTTTTGTTGTCTCTTTATAGTTAGTTATTGTGTTGATTTTTCAACTTGTTATTCATTTATATACTTGCCAGCTAGCTCATGGCATCCTGTAATGCCATTCAAATCTACTCTTTGGTCTACAACAAATCAAAAAAAACAAAAAACAAAACAGGTTTGTGTGATTATTTTAGGCTTTCATTTTGAAAATGAATACATAAAACTCATATTTTCTTCTAGCTAGCTAACAATAACAAGGTCAAGTTTTATTTGTAGAATGTATGGATTCAAATTACAGGCTTTGCTGGTTAAAAAAAAAAACAACATAGTGAGAGATCCCCGGTGTTGTTTTAGTTGAAAACCATGGTAACATTTGGAATGCTCTATTGAAACACAAAAACTAATTTTTGTTCAGATCAACAAATATAACCACAGGAAGCAAACTATAATGGATTTTAATGATAAAATTAACTATAAGGCAGAGCAAGGAATCTTTCCTTTTACCAATACTGCCCTCTAGTGGGACAGTTGGGCTTTTAAATTCACTACATACCGGGAAGCACAGCCGCATGTTATATGCAGTTTTTCTTTGCCATCCTTGCAGCATAAATATAATGAGCTATTGATTATGCACATTAGCACTGCATTTCAATAAACTGTCTCATCCAAAATAGTGCATTGTGGGAGAATAATGGGCAACCCGCAACATATTTTAGCCACAATAGAGACCATAAGCCTAAAACATGTACAGTCAGGCCATCAGAAGAAGCACTGCTACATTATAACCATATTGATTTATTCTTCACACTGTCAATGGCAAGCAAAATAATGAGACTAAGCAATCTTTTAATGGTCTTCTGTTATTATAGCCTTTGGGGTGTGTGTGTGTGTGTGTGTGTGTGTAATCAGTTTATGAGGATGGATATCAAAAGACCTACTGTGAATTCTTGAAGGCAAATCTGATAACACCAAGCCAGCAGAAAAGAAAAATGGATCTTTGTTATCAATACCATAAGGGCCAGGTGTGGTAGCGCACGCCTTTAATCCCAGCACTTGGGAGGCAGAGGCAGGCGGATCGCTGTGAGTTCGAGGCCAGCCTGGTCTACAAAGTGACTCTAGGACAGCCAGGGCTACACAGAGAAACCCTGTCTTGAAAAACAAACAAACCAACCAAAAAAAGGACTGGATTAATGCAACTAAAAAACTACATCCTTCTATCTCACCCCCAAAGTGTCAGGTTCTCCAAAAATTTTAAGCTGCCTTGGGCCAGAAGGGAGGGGATATAGCCGCAGAAGAAAATACACAGACGTACACTGAGTTCATCAAGTTTTGGAAAGTGATGTGGTTAAACATGTGATGTTGGACTCTCCTTTTATGACTTCAGAAGTTACAGTTTAGGGGTGCAAATGGACTCCAATCTTTAGTTATAAGATATGCTCACCAAATTAATCACTACTTTAAAAAAAATCAGTGGACAGTGTGTATGCAAGTGTTTTCTGCGCTTTCCCTGCCCAGATCCTCATATGAGTCCCTTTACACCACTGGTTATGGGGAGCCAGCACGTCTAAGCCCATTTGCTAGCTCATATTCTATACTTCATAACTTAGAAAGGAAGTCTTCTTTTCATAGACAAGATTGTGAGCACCACGTGTCTGCAGCATACCTCGGATTCTCAACTTTGCTGACTGTTTGAGGTTATTCTTGTTTAGCTCGCTGTATTGCACAGAAAAGGAAATCCACCTTGTTTTCACACAAGACCACCCCTACCATCCTGCAAAAAGAGAAGTGAGCAATTGTTTGGCTAATTAGTACATTTCAGATTAGCACTAGGTACACAAGACGTTTCTGAACACATATGAAAGAATGTATAGAGTTTTTACCTTATTCATTTAAGAGCAAATATGAAAAGTACCTTAGAGAGGAACATTAGGTAATCAACAGCATTAGCACAGTGCCGAAATGTGCTTGGCCTGAAGCACCCCAAACAGTGCCAGATATCATGCTTAGTCAAACATTAAGGCAATGCTTGTAGTAAACATATTAAGTCAGGAAAAAAAATGGCGAGCAATTATCCCTAAAGGATAAGATGGTTTAAAAAAAAATCTTCATTTTCCTGAGGGACTTGATTTATTGTTTTTGGCTCTTACAAATAATTGTATCAGTTCACACAAGTCAGTAATTGTCTGGACCATCGCCTTTGTCAAATGATAGTTAAGAGAGTTTCCATAGGGGCATCTTTATCTTGAGCCATATACTATCCAATAGTACAGTATCCAGGGCTTAGTTATCATGGGTAAACTAAGTATCTACTTAACGGCTGACAAAGAGAACCACCACCAAAGTAAAAATGAAATCAGATGCATAACAACTGCTTTGAAATTTTCCCCTAAGTAAATTAACACTGTTCTCTATCTGAAAGCATATGTAATTCCGAATGCCATCACTGTAGTGTGCTTCAGGGAAGACTTCCTCCTCTTACTGTTTTATTT
This sequence comes from Acomys minous, assembly GCF_964271855.1. Taxonomy (NCBI): domain Eukaryota; kingdom Metazoa; phylum Chordata; class Mammalia; order Rodentia; family Muridae; genus Acomys; species Acomys minous. Next base: position 100,976,190 of record NC_140495.1, read on the forward strand.
TATACTCACAAGAATGGAAGTTGAATCAAAGGACATTTCACAGTTTATTCATGCAGGCATATTAAGCATGTGAGAGGTTCAAACTTGTTACAAGAACACAGAGGAGTTTTAAAAGGGGAAACAAGAAAACAAATAACAAGGCGTCATCTTTTATTCTATTTCCTGGATTGTAACTTTTTTGGTTTGGTTTTTGGAAATAGGGTTTCTCTGTGCAGCTGTGGTTATCCTGTAATTCTCTCCATATAACCAGGCTAGCCCGTCCCCCAGGGATCTGCTTGATTCTGCCTCCTAAGTGCTTGGATTAGAGGTGTGCACCAACACACCTGGCTCAGAATATAACTCTTTAAGAGACCACATATGGAGCCAAGTAGCTGTGAGAAAGCTTGTTTGGTAAAGTGCTTGACTTACAGGTCCTAAGTTCAAGACCCTGAATCCACACATAATAAGGAAGGAAGGAAGGAGGGAAGGAGAGAAGAAGGGAAAGAATGAAAGAAGGAAGAAAGGGAGAAAGGAAGGAAGGAAACCACTGAGCATGACACCATGAGCTTGTATAGCTCTGAGGAGGCAGGGACAGGCAGGGGCAGGCAGGGGCAGGCAGATAACTGAGACTCATAAACCAGCCAGTCTGGCCTACTGGGGAGTCCCAGGCCAGTGAGAGGCCATGTCTTCAAAAAGGAAGCACACCCATCCACAGAATGTTACCTGAAGTTGTACTTTAGCTTTCAAATGTATGTGCGAGCACATGCATGCTCACCCCCACATACACGCTGATTTGGCACACATGGACACTCATACATTCACAATACACACACACACACACACACACACACACACACACACACACATTCCCTTTGTGTTTTCAAACGTTAGAGCTTACATGACACCTTTAGGGGTTTTTCCTGGAGGGAAATTCTAAGCACCACTTGAGCCTTGAAAGTGTGTGATGTTCTGAGGGTGGCCTTCAGGTGATGTCATACACACTGATACAGGAACCTGACTTCTGTGGGGTGTCAGTTGGAAGGTAAGTGGAACCAGGAGGATGTAACAGGCCATGGTAAAGAGGTTGCACGCCGTAAGGAGCCAAACCGACCTGATTCCCGAACCCCTCTGGCCGCAGCACTAACTCTCAACTCTACCCTGCAGGATATGAATGACTACCCTCCAGTGTTTAGCAAGCGCATCTACAAGGGCATGGTGGCTCCAGATGCGGTCAAGGGGACACCAATCACCACCGTTTATGCTGAAGATGCAGACCCTCCTGTAAGTAGAGACAATAGCCAATGCTCCGAGTTGAGTGAGAAAGTACCCAGTTCCCAAGAAAGCAGCTAAGGTCCTGAGGACCCCTTTCCCTTCCAGAGTTCTTGCTTAGCGCCTGCTCAGCAGCCAGCCATGTTTAATGTGACCACTGATCAAGTTAGACAGCCTAGGATATGCTTTTTTAGTTAGATTTCAAATGTTTACTATTTGTCAATTTATCTAGCATGAATGATGAACACACACGGAACTGTTTGCATTTGGAATCAGGCACCATCACGCAGGATCATTACTTCAGTTCAGTTTTGTATGAAGAAGGTTTCATGTTCATTCGTGCATTTCTGTTTTATTTATTTGTGGCCATTTTATGAGCAAATGCTAAAGCCAACATATGAAATATTTGTAAAAATACAAATCTCCATAACTCTTTCAAATGTATTTAGAAGATTTTTTTTCTTTAATTGTGTTGAGTGTTTACCTATTTCCGAGCATCCTAAATATCCAACCAAGATAGAGGGCTTTCCACTAAACCATTTTCACAAAAGAAGTGAAGAAATTTTTCCTTATTGTTGTTAAAGTATTACATTTGATATGACTTAAAAGTAACAAACACCAGTATAAAACACTCTGCATAAATATAAAGCACTCTTATAAATCCTACAAGGTATTCCATTTTTTTCCCTGTAGAATGTTGAGATTTATATTTTTGCTTTGAATGAACTCATAATGCTAATGGAGTCTAGAAAATGCAAATAAAACTTTAAGTGAGCTATTATTGAAAAGTCTAAAAAAATTAAAGTCTTAAATCATGTAAGCGACTTAAAAATACTTCTTAGTGCTAATATGTGTAGTATTTGTAAAACAATTTTTTAAATAAAAATAATCAATGGCAGTTATAACATGTCAGTTCCGGCAGCAACAAGCTGTATATGACGTATACTGTGAAAATAGAATGTGTTAACTTTGGAAGCAACCGTCTTTAGCTTAGCAGCACTTTGCCCGGAATGTTAAACCATTTCTGTAACTGACTTATCTATCATAGCTTGGGAAATAAGCAGAAGTGCATGTCTGTGAACACAGACACGCAGTAACAACAAGCACATGCTGCCTACGGTCAGCCGTGACCCGTGAACACACCAGTTTTTACTCTCAAGAAACTCACAATTGAACAAGATAGAACTACAGAGAGAAACAGACCACAGGACTGTTGTTGAATATTTATCAACTCCAGAGGTCCATTTCATGACCCAGCTATCCCCACCACCCCCCACCCCCCAACACACACACACAAATAATCAAGACAGGTTTATAGATTTATTTGAACAGCTCTAGCACAATGACTGGCCAGGTACAATTTGACTAATATTCTTGGGGGGGGGGGGTGTCGAGATAGGGCTTCTTTGTGTAACAGAGCCTTGGCTGTCCTGGCGTCAAACTCAAAAATTCACCTGCCTCTGCTTCCTGAGTACTGGGATTACCGCACCCCGGGCTCTTTTTTTTTTTTTTTTAATTTATTCATATTATATCTCAATGGTTATCCCCTCCCTTGTATCCTCCCATTCCTCCCTTCCTCCCATTTTCCCCTTACTCCCATCCCCTATAACTGTGACTGAGGGGGACCTCCTCCCCCTTTATATGCTCATAGGGTATCAAGTCTCTTCTTGGTAGCCTGCTATCCTTCCTCTGAGTGTCACCAAGTCTCCCCATGCAGGGGACGTGGTCAAACATGAGGCGCCAGGGTACGTGTGGAAGTCAGACCCCACTCTCCACTCAACCGTGGAGAATGTCCTGTCCATTGGCTAGATCTGGGTAGGGGTTTGAAAACTAATGTTCTAAGTTAGTCTAGCTGTCTCCCAGTTGCATTTCCCAAGTAACTCGCCAATAAGTCATCCTGTCTGGGCGGGGTCTGCTCCATCAGGCCATGTCTTCTTTCTCCATCTTCTCTCTCTCTCTCTCTCTCTCTCTCTCTCTCTCTCTCTCTCTCTCTCTCTCTCTCTCACTCACTCTCTCTCCCCTCTCCACTTCTTCTGCCCTCCTTGCCCCTGCCTGAGACCCCCAGCCCAGTAACTGAAGCTCCGTCTACTTCTATTCTACCCAGCTACAGCCCACAGCCTTTCCTTATTTTAGCCAAGCAAAGAATATTGGGGATCAAAGTCTACACAGCATCATCCAGTGTGCTTGAGAATCTACTCCTCTGGATAGCAACCAGATCATGGTGGGGTGGGCAGAATTTAGCATTTCAATACATAGCAGCACCAGACCAACCACTCACCCCAACCCCTGCACCCCGACCCCACCCCACCCCACCCCCGCAGCAGAGTACAATTAATTGAGAATTTGAGATTGGAAGTGATGAGTGGCCACATGGTTCAGTTCTTCTGGATGGAATGCTCAGCGTCTTAGTACACTAGCTCTTGGCACGTGTGACTTTAGTACCTGGTGATCAGATTATTTCCATGAGGGTGAGAAATGATTTCTTGGTCAATGGTCCACTCTATTAAGCTAGTGTTCCTAGAAGAAGTCTTTGATTTAAACCATTAAAGTTGTTTTTAAAAACTTTCCCAGGTTCACAATTCTGTGGTAGAAAGCTTTAGTTTGCGTCGTCAGTTGTTTAGTGATTATTGAAATAGCTGATGATTGACCATGGTGGTGGTGGTGGTGATGATGATGATGATGATGATGATGATGATGATGATAGCAGCTTTCCAGCAAGTAAAATATGGACTCAGCTCATCCCATTGGGTGAGCATGCTGGCTTCAGCTGCTACATTTATGTACACATTTCTGTTTGAGTTTCCACTCTTGAAACATTGGCAGTGTTTCAAGGTAGCTGTTATTCAGAGTTGAGCTTTTTGATTATTGCTACAACTTTTCTCCCTTGAGTTCAGATGTCTAGAGTTCGGCTGCATCCATATCCGTGCAAAATAGTAACCCAGTTCTAAGGAATTTTTCTGACGGCAAGTGCTGTATACATAATTTTAAAATATCATAACTGAATTTTGTTCTTATACTTTGATGTGGGTTTCATAAACTCATATATTTTTCCAGAAATGCTTATCAATGCTTTCTTCTCTTTTATTGTTCAGATGTCCACTTACCAGTAGATAATAATTTTAATTTGCCATGCTGTGGGGTTTTTGCTTATCTCTTCCAGCACTTGAGGCTATTACTGCCTAACATGATACTAAATGTTTATTTGGTGACCTCTGTTCTAAACTAAATTGTAAGGCCTTTAATAGTAGGAAACTTATTTCAACATTTCTATTCTCACATCTTAGTTGAATCCATAATAATCAGCTGTAAAAATTTGCATAATGGAATAGATAGCTAAAGTCATGTTTATTTGTATGCTCTTCTGTGTTGGCAAGTTATTGAGATCCTCAGAAATTTGGCTATATGTGGTATTAGGAAAACTTGCTGGCTCCATGCCTCAGTTAGATCACCAAAGGAGTGAAGTTTAAGGAAGACACATATTTATGCTTAGCACAGCTTCTGATCCATCCTGTTTTAAATATTACTGCTATTCAAAAATTACTTTTATGTTTAGAGACAACATCTTGTGTGAGACATCCTATTTTATTTGAGGAATGTGAGAACCACGTATTTTCAACTATAAAGCAGTCCCAGCAAACCCTTTGAAGTATCCAATGCCGAGGTTGAGTGCAGCCTCAGAGCCAGAGAGAACACTATTTCTGAATATAAATTAAAAATTATAAAGTGCACGTTGTGCAAAATTAAAGTGCTCTGGAGGGAGGAGCAATCTTCCAGGACTCTAACACCATTGAGATTTTCTCTTCCACTCTGCTGAGATGCCAGGGTTGACATGGTATGCTAACACGGAATTGAGGAAGTGATGGATCACTGAAGGAAAAAAAACACAAACTGTTAACCTTTTCTTTCTGCTCGCTAGGGACTTCTCACTTCAAAATTTCACAAAACAGAACTCTATGAGCAATTTCCATCAGCGTATCTTGATTCTTTTTGAAACTGCAGGTCAAACTCTATACTATGGAAATCTGTTGGTAGGCAGGATGCAGAATAGTGCCTTCCATCAACACTCAGCCATGGGACGAATGAGGTCTGTAAGTGACGTGGGCTCTTCACCCATTTAGGAGCCCATGGAAGCATGCCCCCTCAGCGAAATCTTCCCTTTTGTGTACTTAGGATTGATTAGATTCTTGTTAAATGAGGCATTAACCACAACAGGCTTAACATAGGTAACTCACAGGATTGCCTATTTTCAAACAAATACATGGTTTTAGGGAATTATGAAACATCTCCATGAGAAAGATTACAAACTATCAACAGTACTTGACTTAAAAAATCCATTCCTAAGCAGTAACTATTCTTACAATATTTTTTTCAGAAGGAATAATGAGGCAGCAATCACCAGGATGACATTTTATATCTTTCTATGCGTACTTGAGACTTAGCAATGCAGGATTCAGACATGCCACCAATGAGTATTTTGTGGAGCATTTGTACAGATGTCCTTAACAGCCATCCTCACCACTCAGGGCATCTCAGCTGATCTCTACAAAGGGAGGGAAAGAGATGTCCATTTACCTTGTGTTTTATTAAAATGCTGTGATGTCACCAGGAATGCCAGCTGACTGTGGTCCTGTTGGAAAGCTTCCCTACCATTCTGCAGCATGTTATAGCCGGCGAGTTCACAAGAGAAGTAATCTCATTTTGATCCGCAACTTGCAACTTACTTGCTCTGTATGCAACGCTGAAAGCTGTCTCTCAACCCAGAATGTTAGAAAATTGTGCTCTTACCTCCAGTTAGCGTGCTCATCTGTTTCTTTTCCTTTGGTATCTCTACTGATCTATTTTTCATCGCTCTTCATTTTTTCCAGCATGTGTGGTAGCACTGCATTGATTCAAGTTATTTCCTGCTTGGCAGCAGAAACTATTAACTACACAGTATAGAGCATGCGGGATGCATAGCTCAAGGGTTCTTTCCTTCACAGTAAAGCTGGCCAGAGATGCAGTCGTGGTCTACTTGTTCCATGAATGGCTTGTAAACAGCGGTGACATGGCCCAGGCCCATGTCTCTTTGGTCTCAGACACTTACTTAACTAGGTGGAAAGAACAGCATGAAACAGAAGGGACTTTTAAATGACACCGGGTATAGTTAGATTTGAAAGCAAAAAATGAGAACACAAGGAAGGTTTTATGAGACAGGTAAATATGGATAATGTTTGGAAATGAGTATCAGTGCATTTTAAGTATCTGTCACTTATGGCCTCTCTGGCACTTACATTATGTTATGTACTATTATAATAATATGTTATAGGTAAAGTGTCATGAGCCATAAGTTGCTAAAAACAATTATATGGTTATTATTACTTGTGATCAATACTAGAATTAATTTTCAGATGCAAATATCTCTGGTCTTATTTAGAAGCTGTTGAGCTTACCAAGGTTAAAAGGACATCTGTTTATTTTTATTTGAGAATATGTTTTTCATATAATATATTCACGTAACAGTTATCTTCCCTCTTGGACTCCCCAAATTTTCCCTACCTCTCTGTCCTTCCAACTCTATTCCTTCTCTCTCTCTCTCTCTCTCTCTCTCTCTCTCTCTCTCTCTCTCTCTCTTTCTCTCTCTCCCTCTCTCTCTCTCTCTCTCTCTCTCTCTCTCTCTCTCTCTCTGTCTCTCTCTCTCTCTGTCTCTCTCTCACTCTCATTCTGTCTCTCCCGCCCCTAATAAACAAACAGGCAGATAAAACAAAACAAATGAAATAGATAAATAAAAAGCACAAGGGAAACAAAACACACAGGAACACACACAATTGAAATATCAATGGTCAAACATAACATACATGCGAAAGACCAGTCAGGTAAAAATCGCCCAACAAAGCAATGATCTCAAAAGTCTCCGAAACTAACACACTGAGTTCAGTTTGTGTTGGCCATCTACTGCTGGACACAGGCCTGGCCTTGAGTGTGGTTTGTACACCCAGTGAGACTCTATTGGGGAAACTATTTTTCTTTTGCAAGTGGTTGCCAGTTGGAGCTAGCTTCTTGGATACGGATGAGAGTTCATGTTCACTTGCCCCTGTCAGCACTGGGACCCTATCTGGCCTTGAGCTGTGCAGGCAGGCCTTGTGCAGATCGCAACGGTTTCTGTGGCTTCATGTGTATTTCAGTGCTGTTGCATCTAGAAGCCCCTGTTTTCTCAGCATCATCCATCACCTGTGGCTCTTAACAATCTTTCTGTTTCCTCTTCTGCAGAGAGATTGGATGACCACATCTCACTTAGCACTGAACGTCCCAAGGTCTCTCATTCTCAGCACAAGGTCCAGTTGTGAGTCACTGAATTACTGTCTACTGCCAAAGAAAGCTTCTGTGCTGCTGACTGAGGGAGACGTTGATCTATAGGGAACGCGGAGTGTCACCAGGAGTTGTTTCCCTCCTCTGATCCGTTAGCCACAGAACAGTAGTATTCTTGTTTTCCCCTAGGTTCATGGCTTATCTGGTCTCTTACTCTTGGCTACTCAAGCACTGTCAGGCACGATCCTTAAATCCAATCAGATACTGGTTGGTTACTCCCACCACTTTTATGCCGCTATTGCTCCATCGTATCCTGCAGGCAGGTCACCAATGTAGATTAATGAGTTTTTAGCTTTTTCAGTGTTTAACTTTCCCCTCTGGTAGTGTGCAAAGTCCCTTGTAGTAGCCTGAACAGTAGTCATTGGGGGTAAAGGGTCTAGTTAGGCACCAGGTTACCTTCTCCATATACAGCGAGATACGTTAAGTGTTGCCTTCAGCAACAGGGCCTTACTATCAGTTTGTGGAGGACAAACAATAGCCTTGGCAGTAGACGGAGTTGTCAGGGGTTTCCTTGGGACCCCCCTTTGGCCAACAGCTAAATTATATGTAAACCAATCCTGGCAGTGGAGGCTTCACTAAGTGGAAACAGATGTATAGTCGGACCTTGTCTCCCCTGCTATTTGGTAACTCCATTTAGATTTCTTTAATATTTGTGTATATTTCTTTCGTCAATCTTCTACCGTAGTAGGTTTCTACATGACCCCTCAAATGGTCCTTAGTGTTAGCTGTCCCTCCCCATATTCTCTCCCCTGGCCTCTCCCAGCTCCACCTGCCCGTTCAGTCTTTCCATTCCAGTCTTCCTTCTGCTTCTCCATGACTGTTTTCCCTTCCTTGGGACATCCTCCCCACCCCCCAATCCCTTAAACTGTACTAACCTCTGTGGATATATGGATTGCAGTGTGTCTATCACAGGGTTAAAAGCTACCATCCATACGTTTAAAAAAAATACATACATATTTGTCTTTTGGGGTCTGGATTGAGCAATTTTTTTGTCTCCATTTTGCAGAATAATTTTAGGAATATTGGCACTAATTATTCTTTTCAGGTCTTATAGAATTGTACTGAATCTATCTGACTTGATCATTTTTTTTTTTGGTAAGGAGGGATTTTAGTTACTGCTTCTATTTCATTAGGGTTTACATATGGATGTATAAATTGCTTAGCTAATGTTGATATGAATTTGTTAGGTTGTATATATCAAGAAATGTATCTGTTTCTTTTAGGTTTTCCAGCTCTGTGGAGTATAGATCTTCAAAGTATGTTCTTACGATTCTCTGCGTTTCCTAAATATCTGTTTGGAATGCTGCCATTTTCATCTCTGCTTTTTTTTTTTTTTTTAACTGCATCTTTCTTTATCTTTTAGTTAATTTGGTGAAAGGTTTATTAATCTTGTTGATTTTTCTCAAAGAATCAACTCTTCATTTCATTGATTCTTTGTATTTTTATTTCTATTTTATTTATCTCAGCACTGTTTGATTATTTCTTGCTGCCAACTCACTTTGGCCTGTTATTTCTACTTGTTCTAAAGATTTCAGGTGACTAGCTAAGTTACTAGTATGAGATCTCTCAAAAAGTTTTTACGTAAGTACTTAGTGTTGTGAACTTGCCTCTTAGAACTGCCTTCATTGTGTACCATAAGTTTGTTGTGTTTTTATTGTCACTCGGTTCTAAAAAGGCTTTAGTTTCCTTTTAATTCCTGTCTTTACCTATTTCTCACTCAGTGGAGAGTTGTTCAGTTTCCTTGAGTTTGTAAGCTTTCTGTTGTTTCTGCTGTTCTTGATCTCCAGCTTTCATCTGTCATGTTCAGATACAATTCAGGGTCTTATTTCAATCTTCTTGTAGCTGTTGAGACTTGTTTTGTGTCCAAGTATGTGGTCAATTAAAAGTATCACCCCTTCATGTAATTCACATTCATCTTTTTCTTCTGGTAGAAATTAATCTTATGGACCAAGTTCACAACCCAAGGGCATTTCTGATGGCACTGGGCCAACAATTTTTCATCTTTGGCTTTCATTCATAGGCTTCTGTTAGGTATTAAATGGGGGGCTTTATTCTGAATAGCTTGTCAGAAGGAACGGGAGCAAGCCATGTAGAAGAGATACCTTGGTTTTTTTGTGACCAGGGTTCTTGGCTTTAGTCTGATGTCTATGAAGGCCATGATTATTTGGCTCTGCTGCTGTCCAGACAGTAATGTCCAAAAATACATCAGAGAATGGGCAGGTGGATAGATTCTAATGTGCTTTGATCCTGCTCTGGGAAGGAATTTTATTTTTTTAAAAAAATGTAGGGATTCATATGACTGCAGATAGAAGAAACTGGCAGGAAAAATATATCCACATGTTGCAGAGTCCAGAACATTCATGAATCTATGGAACATGATTTTAATGATATTTGCTTTTAAAAAGCAAGTTACATGAAAGATAGCATAAAAATTGTCATTGGAAGTCATTCTGTAGACCTCAAATCTGGAAGATGGTTTATGAGACCCAGCTCATTATATAGAAAATAAAGTTACTAGATAAATGAGTAGTAATAAAAAAATCAAAGGTACCTATTAGGATAAGTTATTCTGTAATGTGCAGGGTATTTTTTTTTAAATATATGAGGTGATAAATAAAATCCAAAGGGCAAATTGGCCACATTATCTTTCATTCAATTTAGAAAAACATTGGCAATGCAAATAAAGAAAAAATATGTAGAAGCCACTCAGGGCGAGGAATGGTAGCTATTGGGCATGAGGCTGAAGATTACAGGGCACTAAAGGCGCACTCAAATGTCAATCCGTGGTTCCAGCTGGAGTGATGGTCATAGCTGTAGAAACAGTTGATAATAATGTACATAGAACAGCTGTTTTGACTGGAAGCGTGGTGACCCAGCTTCCTTTAAGGACTAGGGGTGGCTGAATCGGACAGAAACTCCAGGAGAAACCCAAGACAACTAAATACAGACCAGGGAATCCCCTGAGCAGAATTTAAAACCTTGAGTGCACGGAGTCTCCAAGACAGAAACATCCCGGGCCAGGAGAACAGAAATTGTCTATGGAAAGAACTGACAGAATAGAAGAGGAACCTGCTCTGTGGCTCAGAGCAGATTAAAGATCATCAGTGACAAGGAAGGAAGGAGTGGACTAGGCGTTTGCTGACAGCGCTGAAAGAATGCAAGCTAAGGGCCCTAGCTCTCTCTGTGGATTGACAGCTCACTGGCAGCCTAGGTGATAAACCTCCTTGGGTCCCCATGGTGTTCTGTCACTTTCCTATGTACTGAGTCATATGAGAGTATAACTTTTCATTCTAGGTCATCTTTTTCTTTTGTTATTATTTGTTTGTATTGCATTTTTTTGTCCATTTATCTTGAGAGGTTCCCCCCCCCCCAGAAATTTCCAAGTGGTACATCTTGATGCATCTTTGCATAGCTGCGGACAGATACTGACTTCTTATTTATATACAGGGCTTTGTTTTGTTTGTATGCATAAAACATAATTTGACAAGCTATTATAGCCTTGTAATGTTTTCTCTTCAACACTATACAGGTATGATTCCCATTATTTTATGTTATTTAAAATTATATAAAGCCAGGAAAATTTTACTATTATATTATTATGGCTATTTTGTTATTACCTATCTACTGGAAATAACCTACTCACTAGTAATGTAATTAGATATTGATTTCCATGTCAATATCATCTGATATTTATGGCTCCTTATATGCTAACTTAAATGTTCATTAGCTCAAAAGCATTTTCAGGGGCTTTAAGAAAATTGGTTTTGAATGAGCCTGTGTCAACCCTACCCAGGCCCACTAACAGTTTCTCACACCCTGACTTAGCCACCCTGCTCTTCAGTTCTGACATGGAGAAAAAAAGAACAGAACTGCATAGCTGAATGCCCAATCTCGTGAACATCAGCTCTCTGCTTTCCTCCCGCCCTGTCCCCGTCAACGTCTGTTCTCTCTGCTTCTCTGACTATTTTAGGATCTTAATGCAAGTAACATTAGATAATGCTTCTCCTTTTTTTTTAAACAGTCCTCATACAAGAAGAATTAAATAGCATTTTTTTCCTTATGAATTTATTTGTTTGGGGCTGTATCCTGCCCTTAAGGTAAATCCCCACTGTTACAAATGGCAAGATTTCTTCTCTCTTTTTCTTTTTTCTTTTTTTCTGTTAAGACTGTGTATGCAAGAAGTCCTTTATAATGCATGTATACATTTGTATACATGGATTTTATGGAAGCAAGGACAAGATCTCAGATGATCCACTCTGGTCCAGATTCCACCTTTGGGGTTACGTGATCTACTTTGTAAGGGAAATAAGAATTTTTTATCTCTTAATGGAGCAAAGGAGTCTAAATCAGCAAAGTTTCACGACATTGTTATTTGATATTTTTGAGGGGCTGGGTTTCTCTATACTGACCATATTTTCCAAAAACTTTACTGATAAATAATCTCAAATCCAATGTTTCTTAGGACTTAAATAGCTGTGGTCATACCATAATTACACACAGGCTAATTACATGACATGTCACATGAAGCACCCTCTTGTCAGAGTGCTGTGATGCATACAAACAGAAAGAAGAAAAATGAGAAGCAAATCTTTAGAATGAATTGAGTGAGTTTGGCCCACCCTTCCTCTTTATCTTGTTTAAGGATATTAAAGCATTTTATTAGAATTACAAAAAAAATACTTGACAAAATCATCATGAATGATGGAACAATATGAGCCACTGTTTAGTAATTCCTAGTGCTAATTCATAGTTGGAAGACTGTGTGAGAAATACACAGGTACCCAGCAAACCAAAGCTGTTTTCAAAGACACTGGATCATGGAGACAAAAAAAAAATCTTTGTGGATCTGAAAACAGATTATTTGATATTTGCGTTTAATGATAATGGGCTTAGTATTTCCTGGTATAACATGATCACATCATTATAAAGGAAGTTATGCAAGTCTGAGTAATTTCTTGATAATTATGCATTTAAAAAAATAGCTAAATGGGGTGTCCCATGATAGTTAGAATCTAATTATTTTGGCCCATTATGGTCTCATTGAAATTCCCTGTGTTTGTATGTTTGCAACAGCTTTCACACAGATCTGCAATTACTGTCTGTAGTAATTAACTATATTTTCACTATAATTAAGTCAAAACATATTGCATTTAACCCATAATAATGGAAGTCTAAACTTTAAAAAGTCCTGATGATTTCTTAATATAAATTTATATTTACTTTGCTACATTTGTGGTTTATATCTAATAGTATAGAATTATTTTGAGTTTTGGTTTCTCTGAAAACACACTCTAAATACCATCATGATAAGATTCATCTGTCTGGGCCCATAGCCTATAGATTTATCACATTATAGTGTCAGCCTGTCTATCATAAATAAACTGCAGAGGAAACAGGAAGTAATGCTAGTGAAATCTTTGTCTTTACACCCTACTCACCCTACTTTTACTCTTTCCCATACTGACAAGTGCTGGGACTATCCCAGGTGGCCTTTCCTACAGCATCAGCCTCTTCCCAAGCAAGTTAGAGGAATGATTCCTATAAGATTTCATGCCGGGCGTGGTGGCACATGCCTTTAATCCCAGCACTTGGGAGGCAGAAGCAGGTGGATCACTGTGAGTTCGAGGCCAGCCTGGTCTACAAAGTGAGTCCAGGACACAGCCAAGGCTAACACAGAGAGACCCTGTCTCGAAAAACAAAAACAAAAAAAAGATTTCATAATTACTAAGTGAATTTCCTATCTAAGGACCATGCTTAAATACAAAATATGTCTAATGGTTTTACTATCTAGCTGAGACTTTTTCAGGAAATGAATTCATTTTTAAAATGGTTTTGGGTTTTGTTTGTTTGTTTGGGGTTTTTTATTTGTTTGTTTATTTGTTTGTTTGGGTTTTTCAAGACAGGGTTACTCTGTTGTAGCCTTGGATGTCCTAGGCTCACTTTATAGACCAGGCTGGCCTTGAGCTCACAGCCATCCCCCTGCCTCTGCCTCCTGAGTGCTGGGATTAAAGGTGTGCGCCACCATTTGTAAACTCTGACTAGTTATGCTAACTCCTAGACTTATTATAGACATGAATATAAAAATAAGCATAACATACATATTCAGAAACTTGACGAAACTCTCAGATTCTTTGCTAAAACCGATGTCAGCATCATTAAGAAGCAAGCAGCATTATCATTGCATAAAAAAATGTGGAAAAACCACACACACCTGATGCAGTTTCCGATAATCGTGCCTCTTCCACCATACTTCTTGAGTGGCTGGACCTCCCTTCAGCCACTCAGAGAATTTATGATTCATGTGTAAAATTATTATGGATAACTCTTTAACCTTTTTATAAGAATTCACTAGTGTCCCACATTTCTAAAACCTTGAAATATATAAATATCTATCAGAATGCCTGGGCATGATCAACACCACTAACCCTTAAATCTCTAATTCATTTATTAATTCAAATGTTCCTTGATTGCATATAGGGTAGAATGTCCTTCAAGGTTTTTTGTTTGTTTGTTTGTTTGTTGGATACTGTCACTCTCCTTGTGAAGCTTGTATTGTTACACATATGGCAAGGAATTTACATCTAGATGGCACTAGATGGCACATTTATTCTGTGACCACAATAAATGACAGAAGTATCTCAAGAAAGATCAGGGGGCGGGGGGGGGGGGGCGGGGGGGAGGGAAGGGCGGGGCGTGAACCTTATACCTGCAGAAGGCTTTAGTTCATCCAGGCAGGCAGTGCAGTTCGTGGAAATGGCACTGTGGGAGGAACTGATTACGGCACGAGGTGCAGACAGTGAGAGTGGGCTGAGGGCTGACTGGGCACAGCATTCGAGGAGATTACCGCAGTGGTTTTCTTCTGTCAGTGCAGTTATAATTCCTGGTTCTACAGACTCCCCCGAACAGAACCAGCAGCCTGAAACAAACGCATTGAAGGCTTCAGTCTGTAAGGGGAATTTCAGGTACAGAGCATAAATTCTGCTTCTGTCCCCCAAAGGCTCCTGGCCACCTCATAATCTAAATATATAGAGAGTCCAACTTTAAGAATTCTATAGTCTTAAAAAGGCCCATAGTGTTCTGGGTATGATGGCAAGTGAGGCACAGACAAGAGGGTCATTGTGAGTTCAATGCCAATAAGGTCTACATAGCAAGTTCCGGGTCAGCCAGGACTACATTGAGAGAATGTGTCCCCAAAATAATAATAAAACACAGCAGCATCAAAAAGTCTAAGTCAAGGCAAACTCATAGTTATGAGCCTCTATGGAATAACAATTATTATAATAGAGTTATATTCTTTTCGTTATGCAACAGAAACGCACGCACTGAGTGGATGTTATAAAGTTCTTTTGCCAACTCAAAATGTAGCATCTCACCCTCTTACCATGGCTATGGTGGTCTCTGAGTGTCCGTGTGTCTGAAACGGAGAGAATGCTTTGTAAACATAGCATCCACCGGCACTCCTTTTCCAAGCCAAGTCCCAAGTGAGTTTGTAGTCTCATACCCTAGAGAAAGGGTTCTCAACCTTCCAGATGCTGGGACCCTTTAACACAGCTCTTCATGTTGTGGTGACCCCCAACCACAGAGCTATTTTGTTGCTACTTCGTAACTGCAATTTTGCTACTATTATGAACCGTAACATAAATATCTGATGTGCAGGATATCTGGTGTGTGACCCCAGCAGCTGCTGAGACCCACAGGTTGAGATGCGCTACCTAGAGCCTGCAGCAGTGAGTGGAGTTTCTTCCCTCTCTGAGATAGTTCGAGGACACTTTTCCTATTATGGCAGTGTCTTGTCTTTTTTTTTTTTTAAATGGCGCATCACACTTTAAAAAATCTCTGGCTTCATTATCTATCACTTCAAAGGAGTTCATTCTCAGCCAAACTGCGTGTCTCTCAGCTCTTCCTGCTTCCATCTTTGCCCCTACTTCTTGCTGTAGGCCTGGTTAGTAGAAATGAGCGGTAACCATGCCACAGAGCAGATACTTTGCCCTCATAAAATTTAATCTGCTCAGCCAATGAGTTTGTTCTGTTCTGGTTCTAAATGCTAAGATATGGGAAGCCATGTTGTTAGGCAGATGCTCTAGTCTAATGACAGTGTCTCTCCTGAAACTTCAGGCGCACAGTATTTAGCCTCTGCATTGGCACTGCCAAGTCCATGTGGGTAGGTGTGGTTCTGGCAATGACCCCACCCATAGTACTAAATTTATGCACTAATTGCTGGTGGATTACTATTACAAAACAGCTAACGTAACAACGTAAAAAGAGAGGTGGTTTATTTTGACTTGGGATTTCAAAGTATCCAGCTCAATGTGTTTGGCAAATCCTCTGGGTAGTGCGAGCACCATGGCAGAAAACATCTGCATGTATCATAGCAGACCCAGAAAAAGATGGCAAGATAGAAGGCAGCAGCTTCAAATGTACATCCCCGTGGTCAGTGGTCACCAGCTAGAACCATCACCTAAAGTCCCCAGAGCCTCCAAAATTATTGCCGAGGATGAAAACTGAGCTTTCAAAACATAAGCTTGTATGGGGATGTTTCATATTTACCACGCTGCAGTTAGTAAACAGAAATGGATGGCCTTCAAACTGATCTATTGGGAATGAAGGGTACTCTCGCATAAGCATCAGCAATGCATGAAGCAGAAATGAGCAGCAAGTGTAAATTAGACAAGAAAATATGAGTTGATTTAAAGATCCAGTATCACCGGAGTCTGGATCTGTGTGTATGATGGAAAGCACCAGCTCCACTCCCGCTCCATGTTTTGTTGGGGTTGTTTTGGTTTGGTTTGGTGTTTTTTTTTGTTTTTTTTTTTTTTTGCTTTTTAACACAGGGCCTCTGTTTGCATTCCAGAATGTCCTGGAACTCACTGTGGAGCACAGGTTGGCCTCTTAAATCAGAGTGGCTCTTTTCCTTTGAACTCACTGGCACTGAGATCACAAGTGCGAGCCACCACCTCCAGCTGAGAGTGTTTATTTTTTTAAGGACAATTTTAATAGAATGAAAACAGAGCGCTAGGTCAGTGTCCACTACAGAAAAAGTAGCTATAAAAGATGGAAGAAAATCAGAGCATAAGTTGCCCACAGAAGTCATGACTACGGTGACAGTTAGTTGTAGATAACTAATGAGTGAATAGATGATTTTGAACATTCTCGGGCTTTGATATTGTACCCTTTGGTAATGGTGCAGGCATTTATAGTGGAGATACACATAACCAAAAAGAAACCAGCATTCTGGCTTCAGATTAGCATAATTAAAAGTGAAACCATTGTGGCAGAAAACGAAACATTTGAGAGGCAATAGGTATTTAGGGAGGCAGGCAAGATGTGGAATGAAAGGAAAGATGGCCGTGGCGATATAGTAATTTTTGCCCACATAAAAATAATTTTACTCAACAGAGCCAACAACTCTGGGACCAGGAGGGCCTGCAGAGACTGATGCACCAACCAAGGACCATGCCTCAAGAGGACCTAGACGCCCTGCTCAGATGTAGTCCATAGGCAGGCGCAGTCTCCATGTGGGTCTCCTAATATGGAGAGCAGGGGTTGTCTCTGACATGGACTCTGATGCCCCTGCTGGGCAGCCTTGCCAAGCACCACAGAGAAAGAGGGTGCGGGCAGTCTTGATAAGACGTGATAGGCTAGGGTCAGATGGTAGGGATGGAGGGCTCCCCCTTTCAGAGGACTAGGGGAGTGGGGCTGGGGGTGGGGAAGAGGGAAGCAGGATGGCACCAGGAGAAGAAAGAGGACAGGGCTGTAATCAGGATGTAAGGGGAATAAATTTTAAAAATTAAATCATATAAAACAAGAAAGAAAAAATAATTTTACTAAAGCCTAATTGCAACATATTTCATTGATTCAGACTGAGTTGTGTACAGAAAGAAATAGCCCACCACATTTAAACTCTTAGTGTAGGGAACCATGACAATTTTTCTTTTCCACAAAGTCATTTGTTGTAAAAAAAAAAAAAATAGTTTATCTCCACTGATATTCCTTACATTTATCCTGATAGAGGAATTATTTCATTTCAGGGTTTGCCTGCCAGCCGGGTGAGGTATAGAGTGGATGATGTGCAGTTTCCATACCCTGCCAGTATTTTTGATGTAGAAGAAGATTCTGGAAGAGTAATAACTCGTGTCAATCTTAATGAAGAGCCTACAACAATTTTTAAGGTCAGTGTGCCATTTTTTGTGTGTGTGATGTCTATTTAGCATTTAACACCAAGGGGTTTGCTTAACAGTTGTCGACATGATTTTTCTTGCCATTTTTCTCCTCTTTACGTTTTAAAAAAATCATTCCTCCTGAAATTTAGAAAACATTTTAAAATAAAAGAGTACCCTAATACTTTACATATTTGGCAGACATAGATGCTACCTGATCTTATAAGAGAGTATGCTTTTCAGTAATCATAATATTTGATTTGTACTCAATTACATATTGCCAATACCAATCAACACTTGTAATGCTATTATTATAATGGCTTTATGGCACTCTGCTATGCAAGTAAACCATTACAGTTTTATTTGTATTTCTAATGCCACAACAGTAGATGATTAGGCTGCTATTTTATAGCAAAGAACTCTAGTGTTATGAGACTACTCATCTGAACGTCATGTTATACCTGCACACAAGCATAAGAGCCCACAAGCATAATGCAGAAAAAAATTCACATTTATTTTACAGATAATGCTTCTAGAAAATTTGGAGAAAATCCATTAACCTACTCTGAGTTCCTTTGTATTACTAACTTACGATTTTCACAAGAAGGTACATCTCTGTGAAATGTTTGAAATGCCCTAACATAAATATTAGAACACTCCTTGGTTCTAAAATTTCTCTCCGTTTCTGCATTTGAATAATTCCCACCGTGTACTATATTCTCTTGGCTTTATGTGGACTAATTGTTTTAAGAGAATATATAACAAAATGTTAAACTATAAAGATTCCCAATTTAATTCTCTAGAGAAAAAAACACTTCTGCTCTTTAAAAAGTGAAAAAAAAACTCACTGGAATTTCTCTTTATAAATAAGCTAATTATCATTTTGCTGCTGATAACACTGCATCTAATACCTTTTAAGTAAGTAAGTTGATGCTATAAAAATACTTTTTTTTCTCATAGGCAACACTGAATACAGAAAACCACTTAGAATTACATAGAGCATCATCCATATACTCTACTAGAAGTCGGTTTTTCTTAAAAAGAGCTAGTAACACATTGATTTTTTTTTTCTGGCAATGAAAGTGGCATTACCTAGATGGATGTTTATGAAAATTAAGAGAGAATGTGGCACATCCTAACACAAGATCTCTTTCCTTAAAGGCAGTAGGAAAACAGTCACTTCTTCCCACAACTGTAAACAGGAGCAAAATAGCAAAACCTTAGGTGCAGTGTGCTGGCATTTTCTCCTGTTTATAACCCATGTGGGGACCCTGTCGCCTTTTTTAGCTGGTGGTGGTGGCTTTTGATGATGGCGAGCCTGTGATGTCCAGTAGTGCCACGGTGAGAATTCTTGTCTTACACCCTGGAGAGATCCCACGCTTCACCCAGGAGGAATATAGGTATGAATTTCTTCCAGGTTTTAAAACGCCAAGTTCTTTGTGTGCTTTAGAGGCACTCTCAAAATTGATCTGAGTTTACCAATGATGTTGGCTTCCTATTTCAGCTTGATTTTAAAATTAGAAACCTTTGGTGGTTTACCAGGAGTAATAAGAGTTCAATATGAAGTCCTTTAGCACTGATTCAGTGAAAAAACTGATCCTGTGTAAATCATAAAGAAGCTTTGTCAAAATATAATTGTATAGTTTTAAGTCATTAATGAACCCAGTGGTGAGAAACCAATTTTTAAGTTCTCACTGTTGCCAGTACGATGTGACCTCCACCTCTGATGTGCAATCTACAGCTATGCTTTCCAAGTCATGTGATGTGCGTCTTAACACTATGCTATGTATTATAGCAAGAACATTTTCAACTCCTCAATTGACAAGATAATAATTCAGAATAACCAATGAACTGAGACAGTCTAGGGAAAGTTGGCAAGAATCAGCAAATTTCTTGCAAGTCAGAATCCTTTTACATGTCCTCTTATATTGACATTAAATGATTGCTAGATAATGATGATGGTGGTGATGATGATGATTTCTAAGTTACCAATTTCATTAATAGACCCTCACTACAGTTAATATCTATACTCAGAAGCTCTTTTTTAAATATATTTTATTAATTTATTCATATCACATCTCAATGGTTATCCCATCCCTTGTATCCTCCCATTCTTCCCTCTCTCTCATTTTCCCCCTACTCCCCTCCCCTATGACTGTGACTGAGGGGGACCTCCTCCCCCTGCATATGCTCATAGGGTATCAAGTCTCTTCTTGGTAACCTGCTATCCTTCCTCTGAGTGCCACCAGGTCTCCCCATCCAGGGGACATGGTCAAATATGGGGCACCAGAGTTCATGTGAAAGTCAGTCCCCACTCTCCACTCAACTGTGGAGAATGTCCTGTCCATTGGCTAGTTCTGGGTAGGGGTTCAAAGTTTACTGCACGTATAGTCCTTGGCTGGTGCCATAGTTTGAGCAGGACCCCTGGGCCCAGATCTGCCCATCATAATGTTCTTTAGAAACTCTTAATTATTCATTAAGCAAAATATTTTCATTTTTAAAAAGTAATATTAAACAAGGACACTTAGGAATGAAAGCTACATGACCATGTCATAGACTTTATTTTTCAATGGTGATGGCCATCCAAGATTCTCTGAGGCACCAGCAAGATCAGGCTAAGATTCCTATCCTGTCTTTCTTAAAGCTATCTTCTTGCTATGTCTCCACATGGCAAAGAAAATCAACTATTTATGAACTCTCCTTATATGGGCACAGATGTATATATCCCTATATATGATGTGACGTATGTATGTGGTTTATATTTCTGTTACCATCAGAAATATCTACCATTCTTGAGCCTTACTCAGTCTCGTCATTTAACTTCTAGTTTGTTTCAAGAGAGATTGAATTTCTAAAATGTCCTGGAACCCAATGTCAACGCCATCATCTTTTCTCAATCCCGATGTTGGTCCTGATTAATGTACGGGGAACATTCGCCCATTATGTTGGTAAATAATCTCTATATTACCTTCAAGACAGTTGAAGGGCGGCAAACATCCTCATTATAAGTACACAATCACAAAGCAACCATACAACAACAGCAATTTTAATCTCAAAATATTTTCAATGAAGTGGTTACTGCAATAGAAACAAATGTACCTACTGTAAACACAGTATGCCATTAAGACACGATCCACAAGGAGAGGGTGGCACAACCATACTGGGGAAACAAGCTTTAGAGATACCCAATTGCATGCTACTGAGCTGACCTGAAGGGAGGGGGGGGTCATCCATCACAGTACAGATAGACGTTCCAGATCTGTGACTCGGTGTCAACATCAGTTTAAGGGAGATGATGAACTCTCCACTACATTCCAGAGCATTTAAATAAATAAATCTCTTCTGAGACAATTTGGAAGTTGGAAGATGATTACTAGTTGAAGCTCAAGAGCAAAAGCGATCTCTGGTGACACTGAAGTTCATCCATTTTTTTGTATTTGAATTCAGTGCTTTATAATTATATATATAATTAGAATTAGAACAGAATATTCTAAACCATGTGTTCCCCCATACTGCGCATCATTACTGTCCCTCTACTTGCCTGTTAAGGAGTGCTTTGTCTCCAGGTTGCTATGGGTACAGTTTTCTGCTGTTGGAGAGGTTTGCTAGATAGATTACCTCAGGTGTTTCCAGCACCAAGGTGACAAATTCACATGGTAGTTTTTGCTAGTTTCATGTCAGCTTGATACAGGCTAGAGTCATGTGGGAAGAAAGAAACTCAACTGAGAAAATGCCTCCATGCTGTAAGCAAGCCTGTAGGCTTTCCCTTAATAATTGATTGATGAAGGAGGGGCCAGCCCATTGTGGGTGGAGCCATCCCCAGGATGGGTTCTATAAGAAAGCAGGCTGAGCAAGCAATGGGGAGCAACCCAGTAAGCAGCACCCTTCATAACCTCTGTGTCGGATCTTGCCTGCAGGTCCTGTCCTGTTTGAGTCCGTACTTTGACTTGCCTTGATGATGGGCTCTGACAGGAACTGTGAGCTGAAATAAACCCCAACTAAGACGTTGTGTTTGTTGTCATCTTTGCTGGTACCCTGGCAATGAAATTCTGGTAAATGAAATTCCCGCTTTGCTTCTCCTGACTGTTTACCTTAATTCTAGTCCATCCTTGGAAACTCGAAGAGGGAAAAAGAGCAACAAACAAACCACAGCTGGTGGTGGAGTGAGCAACATTTCCCCTTTTGTAGGCTCAGGACATCTTTTATAAAAATATATTTTATTAATTTATTCATAGTACATCTCAATTGTTATCCCATCCCTTGTATCCTCCCATTCCTTCCTCCCTCTCATTTTCCCCTTATTCCCCTCCCCTATGACTATCACTGAGGGGGACCTCCTCCCCCTGTATATGCTCATAAGGTATCAAGTCTCTTCTTGGTAGCCTGCTATCCTTCCTCTGAGTGCCACCAGGTCTCCCCATGCAGGGGACGTGGTCAAATATGGAGCACCAGAGTTCATGTGAAAGTCAGACCCCACTCTCCACTCAACTGTGGAGAATGTCCTGTTCATTGGCTAGATCTGGGTAGGGGTTTGAAGTTTACGGCCTGTATTGTCCTTGGCTGGTGCCTTAGTTTGCTCAGGACCCCCAGGCCTAGATCCGTCCATCATAATGTTCTTCTTCTAGGTTGGCTCAGGACATCTTATCCTTCCTCTGAGCCACAGCGTGGAACATGGCTTGTTCCTGGGCTGCTCACATCCTCAGAGCTTCACACTGATCCTTTTCTCCTTCATCTAAAACCTTCCAACTCTGAGGAGAAGGTCACAATGAGAATCTGGGCATTGTTCATTTAGCTTTCTTTTCTATGTGTCCTTCCTTGTTCAATACTAACTTTGAAAAACCCAAGTGTTGTGCTCAATAAATAATTTAACATTTCTGACCGTGTCTGAATATATAAATACTAACCACAAATAGATTCTATTAGTAAAATTGTTAACTTAGAGAACAAATAAATTGCCTATTATCCCGTGACATAATTAAAAGAAGTCAAAAGACCTATAAGAGGGTTCTTGTTCTGACCTTGAAGAAATTTCTAGCAGCTTCAGGCTATCCCTGGTTGCCTCAAGTCCTTGTTATTGTGAATCAGAAAGGAGATTTGGCAATCTTGTAGCTTATTGTTTATGGCTAGAACCCTACATAAGAATCAGTGTTATTGTTAAAGTGGATTCAATAGCATTTGGTACTGAAAATGATGGCTTTGCCTTCTACCAGAACCTAGGAAATTTGGGGGAAAATAATAGAAAATATAAGCAGACAGCATTGCCTTGATGATTGAAGCCAATGTCCAGTGGTGATGTCTAGGTTCCCTGGGGAAAATTCGTTTCCAACAGATGGCCTCATGTAAAGATGAACTATCCATTTATGTCAGGAATTTAAACTGAATTCTTGATAATCACGCCAGCATCTCCCACTGAGCCTGCTGTTCTGTGTATATTGGAACTGCCATTTAGATCACTCAGACTCCCAAAAGGAGAAACTCGCAAACATGGATGGCTGAGCAACTGGAAAGCCCAGCCTTGTCTCACATGTCGATTGGCAATTAGTGCATCTCTGTTCATGGCTGGCAAGAAGTGGGGATTGGAGAAAGCGGGTACCCAGGGACCCTCCTTCATCCCCATGAATTCTATTAGGGCCTCAACCTATGGGATAGCACCAACCACCTTCACGATAGGCCCTTCTCCAATAGTGAATCCTCTCTGTAATTACCCTCAGATTCACACCCAGAAGTATGCTCGCCTCATCTTCCAGGACACCTCGATCTAACCAAGTTTAAAACAAGATCATACATATAATGATGTAACACACCAATAGGACTGTACTGATCCTCCATCCTGACCTCTACCCTCATCCCAACTCTCCTACCTTTCCCTAAAACAATGCTTTTAAAGAGCTATAAGCACTTCGTTGCTGAAACATATCCTGTCCTCGAAATCTTTCCAGATTCTTTTTCTTTTGCTTTAATTATGTCTTTTATTTTTTCCTCTTTGCAGTGAATAACGTTCAAGTAATAGCACCTACCTGGAGTGCTATACACTATTAGAGAGAGGCGGGGAGAGAGAGGGAGAGAGAGAGAGAGAGAAAGAGAGAGAGAGAGAGAGAGAGAGAGAGAGAGAGAGAGAAGAGGGAGAGTTTTTTTTTTTTGTGTGTGTGTGTGTGTGTGTGTGTGTGTGTGTGTGTGTGTAAGCATGCGTGCATGTGTGTGTGAGAAAGTAGCCTTGCATCTTTATTTAAACCATTTCTCACAACTTGGCTTGCACTTAAAACTAGAATCGCCTTCTTAAAAAAAAATCTGTTCTCCAACTTTTCTCCTGCCATGGTTGGCTCAGACCATGGAGACTTCTTACTTATCGTGATAATTTATTACTTGGTTTAACTGAAATCCTTGCCACAAGGTTAGTTATGCTGGGGTGGTTTTCTTTTTGTAATTTTCAATTTTATTTATTCTGTGTATATGTTTACGAAGGAAGGTCCGCATGTGTCACCACCGTGTGTACGTGTGGACAAATTTATGAAGGCAGTTCTCTTGTCTCACTTCTTTTTGGTTTTGGGGATCAAACTCAAATCTTCAGGCTTACAAAGGAAACTAATTTTACCATCTCGTGGGCGTAAGCTGTCTTAATCATTCAGTTTTAAAGAGTTTGAGCAGAACATTCTCCACAGTAGAGTGGAGAGTGGGGTCTGACTTTCATACGAACTCTGGGTCCTCACCTTTGACCATGTCCCCTGGAGGGGGAGACCTGGTGACACTCAGAGGAAGGACAGCAGGTTACCAAGAAGAGACTTGATACCCTATGAGCATATACAGGGGGAGGTAATCCCCCTCAGGAACAGTCATAGGGGAGGGGAATAAGGGGAAAATGGGAGGGAGGGAAGAATGGGAGGATACAAGGGATGGGATAACCATTGAGATGTAACAAGAATAAATTAATAAAAAAAGGAAAAAAAGAGTTTGCCCCTTTCAGTATTTGAACCAATGTGAATGTTAGAAAGCTATTCCTATACCAGTACGATGGCAATTAGATTCATTTTCTTAAATTATTTCTGATTCATTCTTCTTGGAGCGTTCATCCATTCTATTACTCCATCCCTTTTCTAAGTAGGATGACTAAAACTGAGTTTAAGGCCTTCCACGAAAGTGTAACTGGTGTTTTCTGCTACTTTCTTCCACTCTTCTCCACTGTCTTTCTTCTTCCCTTTCAACCTCGTAACACTAGATATGAGAGAGAAAGGATAGAGAGGAAAGGAATGTGATCCCTGGATACAGTCATGGGTCAGAAAGGGGGCGACAGTGTTGTTAGACTATTTCCTGCTGACTAGGGTTGTCAAGTTCCTTGAGGCAAATTTGACCTTTGCCATCAAATTATCTAATTCTTCTTCTTCTTCTTCTTCTTCTTCTTCTTCTTCTTCTTCTTCTTCTTCTTCTTCTTCTTCTTCTTCTCCTTCTCCTCCTCCTCCTCCTCCTCCTTCTTCTTCTCCTTCTCCTTCTCCTCCTCTTCCTCCTCCTCCTTTTTCTTCTTTCATGCAACTACTTAACAAACTATGACCAACAGCAACTAGCAACCAACCAGCAACCCTCCCCCGCTTCTCAGGGCCCTAGTATTAGTCATACTCTGAAAAGTCCCCAGAACTCTACATGCCATAAATCACAGAAACTATCTGCAGCTGGTCAAATCATGGCCCCACCAGAGCATTAAGCAAATCATACTGTAAAGTAGCACCATATCCCCACACCTGGTATTAAAATAAGAGCATATTCTTATAATATTTCTGTGTTTTTCAAAGAAACAAAAGTTCCAAAATTCTCACTACCATGAGAGGCTGTGACGTAGCATCCAATACTATCCATAATTGGTATGTATCCTAACATGGTTTGGGCAGTTTAGGAATGAAAACTTCACTAACTGGTGTTGTTATTAATATGTAACATGCATATAAATTAATATGTATTAGGTATGTTCAAATTACTAATTTTAATATACAAACATTTAAATAAGGTCTACTTGAATGATGAATATTAATTTCTTTCTCTTTGTTTTTCCTTGGAATTTTTTCTAACTAATCATAAATATCTTGAAATTATATTATCTATCAAAATAGTAAATTTTTGCAACAACAAGTTACCAAGGTGAGACTTAAAAGGTAGCAATCTCTTTATAGGGAACTCCCATATGAGAGGATTGGCAGTGAATCGGGGTCAGATTAAGAAGAGATGTTGGCAAAACATCCCAACATCTCAGACTTCATTGTGTCATTGAAATGAACACCGTCTCTCTTGAGTGTGCATCCACACATGACAATCATGTCCTCCTCAGGTTATAGTCCAAACCTGCTCCCTCTGTGTCTTTACTGTCCTCACCATTAACTGAAGACTGATGTGAGACACACATACTTCACACAAATACCACGGAAAATTCCATAGCCGGGTACTTAAAATATGGTTCACGTATCCCTCCTGTGGCTATAGGCTCAAATTTCAACCTATACCACAGCACGTCCATGTGTGATGAGAGGATTTCTGTCTTTCACTATTTAGCATCTCTTAGAAAGTTATTGCATTATCATGGAAAATTCGTTTAACATGTCTTTCCATTAACCTGTGTAAAAATGCTAAAATCCCAGTAGTAATTAAGGTTGTGTAATTACCTGAGAACGGATTGACTCCTGGAGGTCAAATGTGTTAGCCCCCTGAAGGGTGGCATTTGATCTTCATCTGAGGATGGCAGACTGAGTCCTGCATACACTGGGATTCACTTGCCTTCAGGTTGAGAGTAAATATCATGGAAAGGTCAGCATGTCTAAGATAGACCATGCAGTCCAAATGTGAATATTGATTTCAAGTGGAAAATGCAGTGTCTTACTCAATTTATCAAAAAATATTAGCCAAAGATAATTATTTTTAAAATTAAAAAAAGAGGGGCCTACGTATATATAACTTTGGTTTTCACTTATGATGGAGATGTGCCAATTTTTGTTGTCAAATATTTCAAATTTAAAGTTATAAACAATAAAAACTATGTGCATTTTAAAGTATGATTTCTCTGAAAATAAAAATTTAAATTTATAACTACATGGAAATAAGAAAAAGATCAAATGTTCCAAATGTATTTTTGTTAATTCCTTAAGATTGTTAACCCTAGAGAAATGTTATTCTTTCTACAATAGTAGAAAGAATTCATTTTTAATGTATCAAACAAAGATAAAAGATAATTATACAGAAGAACATCCTGATATTTTTGAAATTTCAAATAGTCTTTATGAAAATGTAACCTTCACAATTTCCATATTAAAATTAAAAATTGGCATGTTGCTGATTAATGTGAATTAATTTCATCACTCATGATAGTAAAACTTACATAAATTCAAACTTAAACTCAATCTGAACAGTTTTGTATTAAGGATTTAAATTATTATAAACTTAATAAAGAGTTAATAGTCTCCCTTCTGATATGTAAAATGATAAAAATTATAATTTATAATCAGTAATTTCCATTTTACATACTATATTATAAAAAGTAGAAACAATGTTTTCACGGCAGTTTACTGAGATTTCATTAGCCAAGAGAATTATATTTCTGTTGTATTAACGGGCATTAGTATCAATCATGGAAATTAAAGACCTTTAACCAGCAAGGACAAGAGTATAGGTAGAAAATGGTTGAAGAGACTACAAAAATGATGAGAAGATCTGTGGAAACATCCAACTGTAGATAGTGCTACTTGAAGGCTTACACTGCTCTCTTTTAGGATAGATCTATTGTCCAACATGAGATCTCATATTTCCTGAAGAGAAACACCCAGGGCCTCTTCTGTCACTTTTCAAGCCATCCCTTGAACGTAACAGAGTTCCTCTCGAGTTTGAGGAAAGGCTTGGGACCTTTAGGGAGAATGCACGCACTTTCTCTGCCACATGGAATTGAAATTCCTCACGTCTTCTGAGTTGTAGATGGTTGACAGCCTCTCGTTGTTCTCTATGTTTGGACTTCATGTCTCACAGTTATATGGATGGTTTGGAGGGTCCTCTTTCCAGGTTCTGTAAGGTTCTGACTTGATGAGCCTAGAGATTCAGGCTGCGTCAAATTGCGAAAGGACTTATGAGCAATATGAAGGGCCTTATTTTTTTTTAACTTATTATAAGAGAAGTTTGAAAGGCATTAACTGTAAAAAGTCATGCTTACCACTGAATATGGAAGTCAGATCTTCACAGTGAGTGTGGATTCACAACCACAATATATTTTTACTTTCAGTTTATAATGAATGGTGAAGTCGTTCATCTTTAGTTTTCCGTATTAAATAGCTGTGCCACTTAACTCATCTCCAAAAGGATAATTTTTCTTATAATTATGTTCCATTAAACAATGCCCAGAAAAATATCACATGCATAAAAATTACATGATAGGAAAAGACTGATCAGGCAATTGTAGACAAAAAAAAAAAAAAAAAAAAAAGTGACATCTATTGCATAACATCAATGACTGTGTAATTCAGAGGTAAGTTCTGGGCGTGTATATGCCTAGTCTCACTAAATAGAGTGTGAACACCTTTGATTTGTAATATATGCCCCCATAGCTTTGATATCCTGTTTCCAGACATGTATAAATGGAGCCTTCTCATTATAGAATTTTCCTGTGGAGATGTATGCACATATCACTTTATAAACATTCTTTAAAATGTGCTGGTTACAAATAGCCACTGGCTGATACTTTTTTCCTAAGGAATATTTATTATTAAAATAAATAATATGTACAATACAACATAAGCAAATACATTTAATTTATATAACATTTAGAATAAAATTCAAATAATATAAGATAGAAAAACAGAGGAGATTTTTGGGGATAGAATTTTCTCAGTTACAAAAAGATGGAAGCATCAACACAGAACACTGTGGCACACTGGGTGAGTCTTATGGTCCGTGCGTTCCTTGGATAGAACTTGTGCTGGTCTAAGCTGGCTTTACATATGATGCTATCAAGAAGAGACAGACGTGCAAACAAACCCAACTTAGCCTATTAACCACACAAAATATAACACGCTACCGTAATAATGGAGAAGGCCAGAGCTGAGTCTAAGCTCCATGCTGCCTAGGAAAGTGGTTTTCGTTAAAAAACCTGTGCTGGGAAGTTCCTCCCACGTTCTGTAGTAGAGGTAGTTTTACAGTGTAAGTCAGGGAATGCATATAACAGAATACTCAGATATGGGGGCCAATAGCAGGATAGATAGATGTCCGTCCTGATGGCAGTGTGTCAGAGCGTGCGTCCCTGGTCAGTGGCAATGGCAATGTCTCAATTGTAAATCTGGAAAGACTGGTTTTTCTTAAACATTTTACAGAAGCAATTAACAATGTCAGGTTCTTTAGTGTAAAGCTGTAAGAACAAAAGAGCTAAGAACTGAGAGCTTGGAAGAAATTCTGCTTAAGTTTAATCAAACTGGGGGACTTTCTGATTATCCCTGTTCCTGCACCCTGCTGGAGTGCAGGGAGGTGGCTGAGCTTTTGGAGGATGCTTGGACATCGCTCCTTGTGTTGTCTTGTCCTTGGTAAATATATATCAGATGATTTCACATGCTGCCACTGGGGAGGAACAGAAGCCCGGTACTTTTTCAGTGTGAGATGCAAAGTCACACGATACTACCCCAGACTTACCATACTCGCGCACCCTATAGACACGTGTACATCAGGAAACCAGCTCAAATTCACAGGGGAGCAAAATGTCCCCTTCTCCATAGGATGGACAGGAAAATGCACTGATTTTTCCATTGACCCATAAGATTAAGAATACGTATGAGCTACTTCAGTATCTTTTGGCACCTTGTACACATTCGATAGTGTTCAAGACATTCATCATGGTTTATCTCATAATCCACCTTCTTTTTTTGGGCAAGATGACAAAAATGTTTTGTTAGACATCATTACCAATTATCTGAATAACTGCCATTAGCCTTTCTTTTCTTGAGCAGTCCTCTGATCCAGTCCTGTTGGCCCAGCTCTCCATCAGAGACACAGTCCCTGTTTTAGTTCTGTTACATTGAAGATGTTTAGGATCCTCCAATGTATAAATGATTCACATTTGCTAGTGAACATCTAACTAGGATCTTGAATGGATGCATTTTCTGGAGTCTTCCATAATTTCATATGCAACTGTGTATCTAAATGAGGCAAAATGATCACCACCAAAGTGTGAGACCCACTGCATCTTCAGTCTTTGATCTATATTATTTCAGTAGCTCACAGGCACACATTACACGTTTTAAAACACTCCATGACTAAATGCAAAATAAGATGTTTGACTGTTGAATGATTTTCCTTCTTATTCTTTTTAAACTTTGGTGTAAACTTCTAAGTATCTAGACTTCATCTCCTGGCAGATATGTTCATGAATGAAGCCAAAAAGAATCTATGAGTGGCAAAAAAAAAGAGTAAAAATTTAAAAGATAATCTTCATTTAGGTATAATACAGAAAACCAGAAAGCAGAGGAAAGATTTTATAACATCAGCTTGCTGGACATACTTGGGCCAGGCAGGGGGGTAGGTTGTGTGTGTGTGTGTGTGTGTGTGTGTGTGTGTGTGTGTGTGTGTGTCTGTGTGTGTCTGTGTGTGTCTGTGTGTGTGCGTGTTCTTAGTCTGCACAAGGCAAACACACATGATTATGTATTTAAGTAAACTTTGCATAAGTGTGATTCATAAAACTGTGATGTCAATAATAGGCAAAAACGTATGTAGTGTCTGCTATATGCTAGGCATAAGCAAATTGGAGTCCTGTAGTATATCCAACAGAGGCATTTAAATAATATTGTCCCATTTTTATAAACTTTTAAAAAATATTAGTAACATGAAGCCCATAGGAAATTTCCCCTAGTTTTCAAACCTCATAACATCTGGACCAGAGGTCTACTATAGTTGAGAGGAAGCATTAGTTGCTTAATTCCAGATTGTTGGACAGACATCCGTCAGTATGGATAAAGAACCGAATAATGCTAACCAGAGAGGGAGGGAAGGAAGAGGCACCAGGGAGAAGGGTCCGACATTCCTCACACTCACATCTGCAAACTTTCCCCAAAGGGACTCCTGAGCCTCATTTCATGAGCCGCATGAAGAACTTTGGAGCATGTCTCAGGACACTGAGAACACTGATGTAATGAAGTTTTCCTAAAGACTCATCCGGGGCTAAAGAGTGAGGACCAACGGCTAGGAAAGATTCAGATAAAACCTATTAATGAGAATGACATAAAATGAAAAAAAAAAGTATACAGTTACCCTAGAAGATATTTTCATCTTGACAATAAAGATGAAGGTGCCTTGTGAGTCTGAGCAGAGTTGAACCTCTTATCAAGGTCTTCTGCCCACTTGATCCTTTACTCATTGTTTCTAATTTATCACTCACCCTGAGACTCATGGACTGCCGCTGTCTCTGCAGATTCCTGTCTTGGTACTATTTTTCTTAGATAAATGTGCAGAATTAGGTCACCCTGGCACAATTACCACAAGGTTACAAATAATAGGAGTTTCAGTGGGTGTTTATTTCTTCTCATTTTCATTAAATTTTCTCATAGCAGATATAAAAATGGTTCCTTAATTGGTACTGATTTGCAAATATATTGAATTCCAACATGTCAAAATAAATTAGATTTGTCTCTCTGTAGAAGGAGAGCAATAGGGCCAGATTGGAACCACTGAACTTTTATAACATCTATTTACAAACACTTAAATGCCCTAAACTGCAGAGCATTTAAAATAATTAGGAACTTTGTTCAGCATGCATAACATTTACTTTTATTGCTACTTCTTGAACCCAAATATAAAGCTTTATTTTAAACTGTGAAATAATTGTTTCATCCCTATTTATACTGTAAAAAAGGGGATCTAACATTTGGATACTACAAATCCTGTTATTTTAGGATAGTTATTATCTAGATGACTCAGATGTTTTAAACCATTTAATTGAAAAAGAATTATTGTGCTATGTATTTTCCAAAACAATTAGAAATGTTAAACAAGTATCAATTTATGAACTAAGAAAAATTGTGTCATATATTTTTGCATATATGTTATTACAAAGCTATTAATCTTTCTTTTTCATACTTTAGTTGCAAAAATTTATTCAAAGCAATAAGCTTAGAGTTATCTTTGATCAAATTTCTTCTGAGTAAAACCTGCTGCATGTAACGGATGCATGGTATATAATGTACGTAATTACATGCATGTAATGAGACATTACTAGCAAGGCAAGGCAATGTGATGTCATACTATGTGACTACTTGAAAAACTAAAGTGTGTGTGGCTAAAAAAAGATGATATTAAGAGACGTGATACCCTATGAGCAGATACAGGGGGAGGAGGTCCCCCTCAGTCACAGTCATAGGGGAGGGGAGAAAGGGGAAAATGGGAGGGAGGAAGGAATGGGAGGATACAAGGGAGGGGATAACCATTGAGATGTAATATGAATAAATTAATAAAATAAATTTTTTTAAAAAAGAAAGATGTTATTGCATGCCATGCCATTATAACCCCATGGCATTATGAGAAATGGGAGCCAAGATAGTGAACAGACAGTACAGTGGAGGTTCAGAAAGGAAGAATAGGCAGAGAAAATAGGGGAGTTTGAGATAACCAGTAGGCAGACTTCCATTGCCTGGGACATCAGCTGTCCTGACTGTGCTGACAGCAGAAACAGGCATGTAAATACCCCACCACCACCACCACCCCCAGTGCATCCTGGGTTGCACTGTCACCTGTTTGAGTCTTGAGGCAGAGCCCACTCTCACACAAGTCATGTGACTGATTCCCATCCTGGCAGCTGGGAAGTGACCATATCTCACTCTGCATCCCACTTCCATTTCCAGCATAGTGTCTCCATTTTTCCCATTGCCTTTTTTTTTGGGGGGGGGGCAAAAAATTACGCAATGAAATATTGTTCATCTGTTGAGAAAAGCATAATTATGAATTTCTCAGGTAAATGGGTGGAACTGGAAACACTCTGAGTGAGCTAAGCCAGACCCAGAAAGACAAGCATGATGTGTTTTGGTTTTAATAATTTGGGGATGTGGATGCTCGCTTTGATCTTTAGATATGTGTGTTTCATTTGGAATTCCTGCAGGGGTCAGGAAATTCATAAGGGGCCACAGTAAGGGGGAGTCTTTCAAGGGAGGGGGAATACGATGCAGTGGTATAAAGGGAAATAATAAAACAAGTAAAGTTAAGTGGAGATGACAGAGTGAGAAGGGTTGGAGGACAGAGGAATAAAGGGAGGGGTAACTGATACTAAAGACCTCTTTTAAAAAGCAAAAATTAAATCTGCAACTAAAAAAAGCTTTCTAAGATATATGCATACATATTGATAAGAGGAGTTAAAGGGAGTTACCCTGTAACAGGGGAATAATGCCTCAATTACACACCCCATGTCAACAAATAATTCCAGTACCAGGAATGGGTTATCGCTTTTTGAGTTACTGTGCAAGGAGTCCAGTGGATCCCTAAACACTACCGGCCATTGGCACTGCTCTTGTTTACTCTCCAGGAGGAGGGTAAGACCCTGTGGCTGAAGATGCCACATACTTGAGTCCCAGAACACAGAGAAAACACTGTGGGACTAACCCAGGTGCTTCATTCGGGGACTAACCTGGGAACTTCATGTCTACTGGCTAGCTTCCATAAGGCTGAGGAGTACTGCACATGCTACTGTAGGAGAAAAGTAATCATCACTCTTACCCAAGTGTTAACCATCTGTGCTACGATATCAACTGGCCTGGCAAGAAATGCTCAGTGATCCAGTAGTGGCATACATGTCAAGGGAGTAGCCAACCAATTTCTTCTTGGATTTTAATCTTGGTCTATAATATTAAATGTATAATCTTTGTGCTGTTACTAGTGCCAAGAACTTGTAGCTAGGTAGGCCATAGGCACTAGGAAACATTTACCATTCTGCTAAATGTATCAAACTGACTCCTAATGACTTGCACATATACACACAAATTAGTCCACCTCTCAACCCTGATCAGAGAAGATTTTTTTTTTCATCAGTAGTGGTGACTAGCAGAGACCCACAACTAATAACAGTGTAGGGAAAGACAGTGGAATGGTCAGGCCTACATGAGATGTCTATACCATATTCCTTTCTCCCATGGCCTAGAGATCATTGTGAAAGATGTGGGTGGAAAGAGTATAGGATCCATAGGTGATGGATGACTACAAGGAGTCTGTGTTTTCTGGACCCAACACTGTAACTGTATGTACAAACTCATAGCATCTCTGACAACACGCACAAGGCAAGATAAAGCAAATGCTTATATCGAGATGGGAGGTTGGCACAATCCCATGCCTGGCCAAGGGTTTATAGGCAACTGATGGTTGCCATAAGAAGAGTCAGTTTTCTTTAAGTATGTGATCCTTGGTAGGTTGGCCATGCTCAAGTGGTGGGCCACACAGTCAAGGGTGTCCGAGTAGCACAAATGGGGCATGATGCTTTTTAAAATTGAAGGGTGGAGGCAGAGTTGGGTAGGAGGAGAGATGAGGATGGACCCAGGAGGAGTTGGGGGTAAATATGAGTGAAATGTATTGCATGAAATTCTTGGAAAAAACTAATAAAGACATAAACAAATAAATAAATGTAATTAAGCCAAACACAGCGATGCGTGCATGCCTGTAATCTCAGCAGCACCCGGGAACACCAAGGTATGAAGGCCACCTCAAGTGTAAGGGCAGCCTTATCTACACAGAGAATTCTACAGCAAACTAGACTACATCTCAAGATACCACCTTTAAAAAGTAAATTTTAAGAGTTCCAGTAATGCACATTATAAGAAGAATGACAGGTATAGGAGTTAATAGTGGGAGATTTGTTTGGGCTAAGCCTTCTGAGAAATATTTTCTTTTTTTTTTTTTCCTATAATTATTTGCTTCAGAAATTAAGCAGTGCATTTTGATTATACTTGGTAGAAAGAAAGAAGATAAGGACACATCAGAATCAGTCACAGAGTGAAACATGAAAATACACCGTAAAAAATATGTGCCCACCCATAAATCAAACTTAGTGATCAGATGCTATAAGAAAATTCCCATTGGTTGTCAAATTTTTTAATTCACAAATTTTTAAGATTTGTACAATTTAGACTTTTTTAAAACCATGAATTTCTTTTTATCAATTGGGATTTATCACACTGGGCTGGCATTCATGACGTTTGTCAAAATACTACAATGTCTCAGTTATACACAATCTACAGGGTTACCTCTGCCTGTCTCCATGGTGATGCAGGCCCAATTTATTCAACCTGATTACAAATCTGTATCAGTGCCCATGGTAATCCCTTGCTACTAATTGTAGTGAATGTGTTTCATATTCAAGTTATATCTCACTGCAGAGAGAGAATGTAATTCATCAAACAATACGGCAGATATTTTCCAGAGCATAAAACAATAATAAAATGGGTCTGTCTGTCTGCCAATAAATAGAGAATTGAGCATGTTTAATTTAATGTTCACTTATCATGGAGGTCCACTCAATTCTAGCCGAAGAAAATTGAATTTTTATAGCAGTGTTTGTTCTGGTAGAGAGAAGTGTGCTGCTAAAACAATTAAGGCAAAGGTTAATGAGTTGATATTTGTCTAGAAGTAAATTAGTTTTACACATTCACTACCAAGGAGAAGTTTAAATGCTTTATTGACATGAATAGGATGTAAATTCCATTATAAATTATGTCACTGTTTTTTTTCATGTATTATTTCTATTCTGATTATTCGATTAGAATAGCAAAAATGAATATAGCGTATTTTCTCATGTTAAATTATTTTTTCAGTTTAAATATTTTTATTAATGTATTCATATTACATCTTGATTGTTAGCCCTTCCCCTGTTTCCTCCTATTCTTCCCTCCCTCCCACTTCTCCCCTTCTCCCCTCCCCTATGTCTGTGATTGAGGGAGACCTCCTCCCCCTATATATGCTCTTAGGATATCGAGTCTCTTCTTGGTAACTTGCTATCCCTCCTCTGAGTGCCGCCAGGCCTCCCCATCCAGGGGACATAGTCAGAAAAGGGGCATCAGAGTTCGTGTGAGAGTCAGATCTCACTGTCCACCCAACTCTCCACCCAACGTGGAGAATATCATGTCCCTCTTTTTGCTTCTGGGTGAACTCACTCATTATGATAATTTCTAGATCAATCCATTTGTCCACAAATTTCGGGAATTCCTTGTTTTTAATAGCTGAGTAGTATTCATTAGAGTAAATGTACCACAGTTTCTTAGTCCATTCTTCTACTGAGGGACACTTAGGCTGTTTCCATGTTCTGGCTATTATGTATAAAGCAGCTATGAACATCTCATGTTAAATTATTATCCTAGTATTAATGATAGGACCCTTGTTACAGCTATAAGATTCACATGCATATACCTTGTACCGGTCACAAAACAGATCGGTAATGAAATCATAGCTCTCATCTTACCTCATATCATACCAAGATAGAAATTCAATCTAAGTGCCAACTATAACCTTCTACAAAAGAAATTGCAGTTTTGAAAATCATCCCATAAGTATGACTGATATGTTTTCATACGTCCAACTTATAAAATAAAATAGCCTGAATCTGATATCATAAATGAACAACTCACTGTTCTAGTCTTTGAGTGTCCACCACAGCACAATCATATCACAACAAAGTTAAAGTGTGAGGACAACACGCTTGTCATATGGAAGAATCAGCAATCTGGTACTCAGAGGCGGACTCTCTATGGCCTGTTTCATGATCTCTCACAGTGTTTTCAGGCAAGTATTAACCAGGGAAAGAGTCTCTTCGGAAGCTCACATCAACCCGCTGTGACCTTTTGAGCTTGGATACACTTCTAAGCTTAAGGATTCATGTTAAGATTTGGACGTATTAGATCTCTGGGCTTAGGTTCATTGCCAGCTGGTGGTTATTAAACATCACTTTCAGATTTTTGTCACATTAGGAACTCCCCATGGGAGCTGGTATCATTCAGCTCAAGGAGCAATGTGGCTAATAGCATCTATTGGCTACATTGAAGATGTAAACGTCAACTTCTTGCCATATGGACCACTCTTGAGAGGCTGATGTCATCATACTATCCATCAAAGGATGGAGTCAAGACTATCTACTGCCTGGAGTTACATGTCCAGCTATGTCACTCAATCTCTGAGGGACTGTCATGTTATTCTGGCTAGGAATTAATGGTGCATGAGGGAGAAGAATGTTTAAGAGGAAGATTGGCAGGAGGAAGCAGTTGACAATCATGTTAGGACTCTCTGCCCCCCCCCCTCTCTCTCTCTCTCTCTCTCTTTCTCTGGACTTCTCTTTTAATCCTGTCCAGTTTCATTTCTACACAGTTACTCACTAAGCAATAGGACTGAAACAAGTAGTCTTCATTTTTTTTTCCTTCATGAGATTAAATACAAGTTTATAATCAAAGATTAAATACAACCTTAGAACTTTGCTTAAGTGTGTTCTTCTTGTTTAAATGGTGCATTAGTGTCATTTGAAAGTCAGGGTATTTCTCTTTCACCGACCCAATACTGTGACAATATCTAAATTAGTTGCTTATGGAATATATTGTTTCAATAATGTCTAACTTAAGAAATATCTACTTAGTACATGTTTCTTTTTCTAATATAACAACATTAAAGTTAATAGAGGTAATTGATAAAATTCTAGATAAAGAAGTTATAAGATTCACTGTTCCAATAAGTGAAATGAGCTTAGTAGAACAAGCATAGATGCATTAATAATATAATTCAAATGTAGAGGGTCTGTTTTCATTGGAGCTGATATTATCAGAAACGTTTCTCTCATATTTCTGTTATTAAAACTCCAGCAAAAAAAAACTCAACATTTTATTTTCTAATATTTACAGTGGATCTCCTGGATAAACTTTCCATTGGTCTTTCCTGTGGTGTACCACACAGAAATACTGAGTTCAGAGTTATGTCCCAGTTGGCCATGGAAGGATGATAGGTTTATTGATCCATCCTATTGGTGGGGCAGCTCTCTCCAGACACAGATGGCTAGTGATGGAGCCAACCCTGCACAAAACACAGGAGAATTGTGGGAAATGGATGGGAGTAAATTACATAAGTGAATTAAAACTAAATAAATATCTACTTTATAGTGTTTATCAAAATGATATAGATGGCCCTTTTTCTTTATCAATACCAGTTACTGAATATGAGGTAATCACAGAGACAAACATTGAGTACTGAAGTGTGTCTTAAAGCCTTTTAGATTTACATAGCAGTTAATTGTGCATAAAAAATGAGCAGTTGGACAAAATTATTCACTGAGGGTTATATATCAATGGCCCAGACTATATTTATAGTTCATGATCTGATGTACATGTCAAGAAAACATGACATAATTGCCCAATATAATCTATAGTAGAATACCTAAGAATATGGAGAGAAAATGAAGGTTTCTATGAAGAAGACAAACATGGAAAAACAAGTGGCATGTTGTGGGAAAAATGGAAATAGGATGTTTTTGTATATCAAAATGAATGACACATAACATCGCAATTGCCATTGGCGTTTAACAGTGTCAAACACCATGAGGTTAGGTGGTGCGCTGACTTGTGAATCTTGAACTACGTGGCATTCATGAGTATGTTAAGTTTCTGTTTACATAGTCCAGTTATGGTAAACAGTATTATGACCACAGAACTGAGACTTTGAAAATAAAGCACAGGCACAATAGTGGGGGCATAAATTCTAAATGTAAGTGAAATAGGTGAACTGAAAGGAAATGTGAATTTTTTGTGTAGTCACTTACTGAGTCACAACTCAAGTTTGTGCTATATAATGCATATAAGGCCTAGAAACCATTCAGAGGCTACGTCCTTACGTCTGCTAAATCAAGAATATGAGAGCTCCATTTTATTTCACCAAGCTGGGCTAGTAAATTGGTTCCATCTACTTACTTCAGTCCAAAGGACACTGGATAGCATATAATAGGATAATATTGTATTCATTTAAATAACTTCCACAGTTCTGAACATAGTTTGCTAACACTGGACTTTTAATATGGCATTTCCTTGAAAGTACCACATAATAATATTATTCACATAAACATATATGCAGTGTGATATAATTTATATTATTAAATTCAAAACTATCATTAAAATGTTATAAGATAAATAAATACCACTCCATGGCTGTTAGGTCAAAACTCCTAATGTTGGCATGGATTCAAGGCAGTAAGACTACCATCCCACTGAAGGGAATGTGAGAAAAAAAAATCCCATAACTTCTTTAATATTAAACCAGCTCTTACCACATGATCCAGAAATCATGTTTCCAAATGAATTAACTATATATGACCCACAAAAGCCTAAATGTGAATACTCACAGTGGCTTTATTCATAGTGATCAAAGCATGTACACACCTGAGAGTCTTTATTTCTGAAAACAAACCGTAGACCATCAGGATGACAGGAAAGGAAGTGCCAAGCATGAGGACATGGAGCAGGAGGTACATATTGCTAAGACAAAGCTGCCAGTCTGAAGAGCAACACAGCATGTGAGTCCAACAAAATGACCATCTGAGCAGACAAGACAGTGGGAAGATGAGTGACTGTCAGAGATCACTTTGGAGGAAGAAGAGTTGGATCATGAAGGCAAATTACGTGACACGTGTAATTAAATATTTACCCAGCACCATAGGATATGGAACACCAGAATTGAGGTGACCATGGCTTATTAGTGCCTGCCCGTTAGTGGTGGTGACATCACTTCTGTGAGTAGAGGAAACTATGCCCTGGTAGCAGCAGAACGCATAGGGAAATCCTTTACCTCCCTCTCTGTTTTTTTATTATCTTGGAGCAAGCTTTGAAAACTAGTCTTAAGCCGATGAGATAGGAGCCTTGGCAACCATGTAATGGCTGGATGTGGCAGTGCATGCCCATAATCCCAGTGCTGGGGAGGAAGGGAGAACAGAGTTCCTGGAGCTCTCTGACTAGTCTACCCAAATGGATCTGTCCAGGCTTATTGAAAATTAAAGTGGAAAGTGATAAAAGAAGGCATCTGACATCAAGATCAACCTCTGGACTCCACATTCAAGTGCACACACATGCATGCCCTCCTGCACATGCATGCATCACACACACACACACACACACACACACACACACACACATGAACACTCATACACACATGTATTTATACTACACACACATACCCATACAAACACTCATACATACATGCATACACACCTGCACATGCATGCACTCACACACACACATGAACATTCATATTCAGATGCACATGCATGCTCCCATGTACATATGAATACTCAAACACACATGTATGCATACTATGCAAGAAAAGCAAAGATAACACACCTTATCAAGAAACATTGATTTCAAGGAAACAACAAGTTTTAAATTGGTACACATATACAAATCACACTTGGCCAAAACCTTCTAAATGTTAGAAATAGAATTGTCACTTTTAACATATAGCTTCAATGACTATGGAAGTAGGATTCTATTAACATAGCCAATATGATGAACTTGCTGTAAAATAATTTGTGTGGAACACTACAGGAATTACAAAACCTGAAGTATATGTTCTAAAGTTTACAAAAAGTATTACTGTTTGTCAGGTAGATCACTATGTGCTTACAATTATCATCATCATCATCATCATCATCATCATCATCATCATCATGTGGCTTTTCAAGACAGGGTTTCTCTGTGTAGTCTTGCCTGTCTTGGACTCCCTTTGTAGACCAGGCTGGCCTTGAGCGCACAGAGATCTGCCTGCCTCTGCCTCCCGAGAGCTGGGACTACAGGTGTGTGCCACCATGCCCAGCTCCAATTTCACTTTTAAAAATAAATGCTTCCATAGATTAAAAATAAATAAACCATTTTAAAAATTTAGGTCTTGGCAATTCAGAGCACTGGCAGTTCTTCCAGAGAATCCAGGTTCAAGTCCCAGGACCCACATGACAGCTCACAGCTATCTGTAGCTCCAGTTCCAGGGGATCTGACACCCTCACACCCTCATACACACCAGCAAAACACCAATGCACATAAATTAAAAATAAACAAATCATTAAAAAATAAATGTTGTACTAAAATAGGAAGGAAGGGAGAGAAAGAAG
Organism: Acomys minous; assembly: GCF_964271855.1. NCBI lineage: Eukaryota > Metazoa > Chordata > Mammalia > Rodentia > Muridae > Acomys > Acomys minous. The sequence goes on from NC_140495.1 coordinate 101,017,035, forward strand.
GAAAGAAGGAAGGAAAGCACAAAGGAAATGAACACCTTTTTTTTAATCCTGCAGACCTCCTCCTGTGAGCGAGCTTGCGGCCAGAGGGACCGTAGTTGGTGTCATTTCTGCTGCCGCCATCAATCAGAGCATCGTGTACTCCATTGTGGCAGGAAATGAGGAAGGTAGGTATAGAATTTTGCCTATGTTTTCTCTAAAAGCCAACAAATGTAGAATCCGGTGGATTTTTGGTGGAACTATTATTTCCTCTATCCTAAGGTAATTCTTACCATCTTCAATGCAATTGATGGCTTGAGTAGCCGTCTAGTTGTGTTAGCTGAAGACACTGTGTGCCCCAATTATGTTTATATTCAATTCTAGAAGCATCTATCTTCCCTTTGTTGGGGATATTTTTGTGACACCTCTTCAAAATGAATGAATTGGTCTTTTGGCTGCAAGAGATGAATTTCTAGACCTTTCTCTCCCTCCTGTGTGTACCATAATCCTTACCTCATGTCGACTAAGCTTGAGAAACCTTTAGGATCATACCTAAGTGTAAATGCCACCAAGTGTTAGCCATATCAGTGCTAACAAACATTTGGGTGATGTAATACAACGCTCCAAAACAGCCAAATCAATCAACAGGAAGTCTGAGTATTGTCTTCCAGCCATTTTGAGAATGACAGTCATTTTCTGGAGTGTAGGACTCTCTACCTCTGCATTTCAACTGTTGTCTGCTCTCGTCTCCTCTGAGGCCCTAGGCAGACTGGGATATTATGGGTGGCTGAGAATGTTTAATAAGTGTCTAACTTATTAGTTAATTTTGAGTGTTTAATTAAAAAGTGAACATGGCTGCTGCTTGGCAGTCTGAAAGGACAGTCCTGTCTGAAATGTTTCCGTGACCACCTGTCACTAGAGTGGGCTGCTCCTTCAGGAAGCACTCACATACTGCCTGCTTATTTGCCCTCTTTGGCTTTTTTCCACTGCTTTACCTCCCCTGTTCCCTCCCCCCACCCCCAATGAGGAGCCTCCTTTCCCCATTGCTTCCAAATCCAAAATAGCAGCAACTCCTCAATCTGTTCCAACGCTCACCTGTCCTTGCCCTTGAAGACCGCAACAAGCCTGTGTTTATCAACAGCCTCCAACCACAGTGACTGTTCCGTGTAGGTTATCCATTTTCTCATTCAGCAAATACTGAATGTCAGTCATGTGGAAACGACCCTTCCAGCTACGAGGAATGTAGAGAAAAAGTACACAGATATGCTAGCCAGTCCATCAACAGATGAGCAACACCTGAAGGCATGCCTGTAGACCATTTCAACAGATGAGCAACACCTGAAGGCATGCCTGTAGACCATTTCAACAGATGAGCAACACCTGAAGGCATGCCTGTAGACCATTTCAACAGATGAGCAACACCTGAAGGCATGCCTGTAGGCCATTTCAACAGATGAGCAACACCTGAAGGCATGCCTGTAGACCATTTCAGGTCATAACCATCACTATAGAAGAGGGTTAGGGGAGGATGTGTGTGGGGAAGGGAGTGGTGGGATACTATACAGATAAACAGTCCGCCCTTCTTCCCATTTAAAATACTCACATACAAGCTTTTTAAGAGACACAGAGAGAGAGAGAGAGAGAGAGAGAGAGAGAGAGAGAGAGAGAGAGAGAGAGAGATATGCAAGGGCAAAGTATTTTAAAATACTTAATAATAAAAAGCATTTTGTAAAAGTAACCTACAAGGTAGATTACAAATATGATCTTCAGTGCTCTCAAGCAAGTACCAAATCTGCAAGATTGGATGATGTATACCTGAACTCGTCAGACTCTCAAAATAACATATAACAAAAATCATAGTCTCAACTCTCCATTCAAGGAACACTTTGTAGTTGACAATCCCAATATGGAAATGCATTTCCAAATGCTGGAACCCAATCACCTTTTAATCTTAATGATTGTTTTTAATGCTCTAGAGCCACTGAAACCATAGCAACTTTTTTCAGATTTATTTATTTATTTATCATTTATTCATATTACATCCCAATTGTTACACTCTTGCTTGGATCCTCCTATACCTACCCTCCCTCTTCCGCCCTATTCCCCTCCCCTAGTCCTCTGACGAGGGGTGGGGGGAGAGGCCTCCTCCCTTGCCTTCTTACCACAACCTATCAAGTCTCATGAGGATAGCCAGCCTCCCATTCCTTTGTGAGCCTGCCTGGCTGCCCCACCAAGGGGCACTGATCAAATCGCTGGCACCAGAGTTTATGTCAGAGGCATCATGTCAGAGGCAGTCTCTGCTCACCCGCCCCAGACGAGGAGAATGAGCTGTCCATGGGCTACAATCGCTGCGGGGGGGGGGGGGCCTAGCTTCTCCTCACGCATCTTCCTTAGCTTTTAAAGAGACTGTCTCCTTACTACGAGAAGAGACTAACGAGGTGTATGTTGACTTCCAGATAAGTTTGGAATCAACAATGTCACGGGTGTCATCTACGTGAACTCACCTCTGGATTATGAGACAAGGACCAGCTATGTGCTTCGCGTGCAAGCGGACTCTCTGGAAGTGGTCCTTGCCAATCTCCGAGTCCCTTCAAAAAGTAAGTTTCGTTGATTAAGACTATGACAATATTCTGTGCTGTTTTGGCTGGTTTGAGAATGAGACACATATGTGAAAAGTGGAGCTATCTCTTGAGACTGTAGGAACCCCTTTAGTTTCCAGACAGGAATAGACTTTCTTCTTAGCAGACAGCATAGCAAAGCTATGGTTGAGGCAATAACATAGTATTTACGGATGATTAGGGAATACTGTTATTGATAACTTCACTTGCATAAGTTGATCCATAGAATTTTTTATCCTCCTTTGATGCCCTGGGTGCATGGCTAATCATACTGCAAAGGATGGCTGGCTACTAGACATTGCCTACGAGAGAAGAGAGGGAAAGGCACTTTAAAATCAAGGACTATTGGGCTGGTGAAATGACTCAATAATTGGAATTGCTTGGCACCAAGTTTGAACTAGACCTGAGCTTGATCCCAGGATCCTCATGGTAGAAGATAAGAATCAACTCCTGAAAACTGTCCTCTGACTGCTGCATACATAGAAAGGCATGCATATTCCTGACACATGCACATGCGCACAGGCACTTGTACTTATGTGCGCATGTGCAAGCGCATGCGCAGAGGGGGGCATTAAATAAAAGTATAATCTTTTCTAAATTAGTGAGTGCCAATAATTATAATTCCCATGTAGCTTCCCATTTAACCTCCATGCATTCCTATGTGATGAAAATATGACTGTCCCACTTTTAAAAGTTAGTTTCAGGAATGCTATGAAGTGACCATCACTGCATAAAGGATGTGACGCAGCTGAACTGGTGATGTTGAAATGTTGCTTTGACCTGTCAGAGCAACCTCAGTCCCATGGAAAAACAAGTCAAAGTCAGCTGGTCGAAAGGATTGACATAGATGCTGGAAGGAAGATGTTACCAGAACTACAATAAATCCATGCATGCATGAAATGCTTTTTTTTTTTTTCACACTAAGGCAATAGGGCCCTTTATAGTCAGTGTGTCCTGTTTAAGATCTGGATGGTTACAATAAGAACACATTTCACCTAACATCACACAATAAAGGCGCCTGCAGAAAGAAAAGTGCAACAAAGCATTTGAAGCAATGTTTCTCAAACTGTGGCGTGCAAGCCCTCTGGGTGGGGGGGGGGGGGGGCGGAACAACCCTTCCACATAAGATAGCCTGCATATCATATATTTGCATTTCAGTTCATAACAGGAGCAAAAGTACAGTCATGAAGCAGCAGTGGAAATAACTTTCTGGTTGGTGGTCCCCACAGCACGAAGAGCCGTGTTAAAGGGCTGTGGCGTTAGGGAGGTTGAGAAGCACTGATCTAAAACACTCACCTTTTACCTTGAGATCATATTTCAGCATCATAGTAGAGCATGACGTTAAACAGCATCTCTAGAAAGGGAAGGGGAAAAGAGATGGAGGGAAATGGGAACCTCAGAGAGAGTGACAGGTGCCGGGAAGGGCCCAATGCAGGAAAAATGCTCAGAGATGTGACATGCAAGTGCATTACATCAGTGAGTCTAGTGACACTGTCACAGAGAAGACTTTTACTTACTATAAACTCTACTTAACGAACTGGTGTGGGTGTCTGTGCAGTTGCTGCTAAAGACACAGCCAAGTCATTTGAAAATTTGAGTCACATAATACATTTGAGATGAAAGGAATAAGACTGTCCTCAAAGATAATACTTCACTGGTATATTTAAATTGTTTCAAAATAGTAAGCCACTTCCCCCAGGCTATAAACATTTAAACACTTTTCAAAATTATACGTGTATTGGTATATGTGTGTGGCACTATGTGCACGGAGGCCACAGAAGGTGCCAAATCCTCTGGGACTGGAGCTACTGGGTGGCTGTGAGCCACAGTGCAGGCACTGGAAACTGGAACTGGCTCCCCTGAAAGAGCAGCAAGGGCTCTTAACCACTGAGCCGTCCCTCCAGCCCCTTTGTTAGGGTTTTAAAATCATTAAACTGGGGACAGTGAGGTGGCTCAGCAGGGAAGGGCCATTGGCAATCCTTAGGATCCGAGGTTTGCAAATTGTCCTCAGACTCCCTGTTGCCATGACAAACCCACACATGCACACACACACACACACACACACACACACACACACACACACACACTGAATTAAATTAATCTAATAAAACACAGTGAACTGTACTCATTTACATTTTTAGGGGAAGACAGAAGATTTCTACAACTGTAAACTTATTTGGATAAACAGACAAAATACTATAAAAGAACAGTATTATATAATTTGCTGGCTAAAACAAATAAAATGGTCTAAAAGAAACTTGTAAACACAACAAATGGAAAAGTTAATTGGAAATTCTAACAATCGCTTTTTATTGAAACAAATCGCTTTTAAAGGAATTTTTTACTGCGTGTTCGGAGTATAGGGCCTTGCATTTCCAATGAACTATCTATGATTTTCAGATTAGAAAGATGGTAAGTTCTCTATATGAAAATCATACAAGTAAGTTCCTTTGCTGTACCACAAATATAAATGTAAGGTAATAGAAGTTTATCCAGTGAGCAGGTGCATGCTTGCATGTGCCCTGGTGGGTCTGTAGTGATGAGACCTGCTGGCAAACTCATGAATTACTTCTCAAAAAACACATGAAGCCTAAAAAGGCATGTGTTCATTTGTTCACTGCCTAGTTATTTGAATATTGCTATTAACATTTCATGACTAACCTTTGCCTTCTGTTCAAAATGAAGGCACACGCATTTCCAACATCATTCCATTTATTAATAACTGTTAATGGCCTGTGATCAATTCCTAGTCCATTAGCTATGCAAATAAGTAGCCCATTATGTAAATTGAGGTTAATTAATTAATTGTCTAAAGATTTCACTTGGCTACAAAATTAGCTACCCTATGGATTTTAACTCTACTGCACATCATAGTAATAAAAGCAAGAATCTAATTCACTGAAGTTGTACTTTATTGTGACTTCTTTATCAAGTGATTGTTCATAAAATAATTTTCAATGCAAATTAAAATAGGCAATTATGGAGTTCGTTTCACAGATCCAATGTTATAATATAAGGCAGTTTGAGCTACTGTTTTTCAATGCTTAATGTTAAGGTCAGGCATATTCAATATCTAACTCTTGTGAGACTGTCCCAGCCTGTGGGACAAATCGAACAGGGTTCTCTGGAAGAGGGAGTGGGGACTGAAAATGGGGGGACAGAGATGCGAGAAAAATTGAGTCAAGTCTGGAGATTCCTGATCAAGACTCTCTTTATTGCAAGTGAGGAGACTTTATATAGCAAGGTTCCCATAAGCTCTATGGTAATCTCACTTCCCCTAGCACCCAGGCAAGAATACAATCCTCTGAATAGCTCCCTGTAAGAACTTCCTTAATCCTCTGGGTAGTTCCCTGTAAGATCTTCCCTATTTCTTTGAGTAATTCCCTGTAAGAACTTCCCTATTTCTTTCTTTTTTTTTTCTTTTTTCTTTTTTAAATTTTTTTTTGTTTTTTTTGTTTTTGTTTTTTTGTTTTTGTTTTTTTCCCCTTTTTTAAATTAATTTATTCTTGTTATATCTCAATGGTTATCCCATTCCTTGTATCCTCCCATTCTTCCCTCCCTCCCATTTTCCCCTTATTGCCTTCCCCTATGACTGTTCCTGAGGGGGATTACCTCCCCCTGTATATGCTCATAGGGTATCAAGTCTCTTCTTGGTAACCTGCTGTCCTTCCTCTGAGTGCCACCAGGTCTCCCCCTTCAGGGGACATGGTCATATATGAGGCACCAGAGTATGTGAGAAAGTCATACCCCACTCTCCACTCTACTGTGGAGAATGTTCTGACCATTGGCTAGAACCTGGTAGGGGTTTAAAGTTTACCGCTTGTATTGTCCTTGGCTGGTGCCTTAGTTTGAGCGGGACCCCTTGGCCCAAATCTGCCTATCATAATGTTCTACTTGTAGGTTTCTAGGACCCTCTGGATCCTTCTACTTTGCCATTCTCCCATGCTTCTCTCATCTAGAGTCCCAATAGAATGTCCTCCCCTCTGTCTCAGTTTCCTGGTAAGTGAAGGCTTTCGTGGGACATGCTCCTTGGGCTAATATGCAGATATATACCATTTGAGTCTTTCTGCTTCTGACTTAACTCACTCATTATGATCATTTCTAGCTCAATCCATTTATCCACAAATTTCGGGAATTCCTTGTTTTTAATAGCTGAGTAGTATAAATAATCCAAAGATATCCTAAACACAAGACCTCCTTCAACAAAGGTCAACAACTCAAAGGTCACAGCACGCAGCCTAAGCATGAGATTTCTAACATGGCTGAATTTAGCATGGCTCCCCACATGAGACCATCACAGTGAAAGAATACTGAGATGTGTAACAGCCTCTTCTACAATTCCAACTACCTCCCATCTCATCGCTCTAAAATTCATCAGAAGCACACCAGTCTGCCTTTAAATATCTTCGTATATCTCTTAAGAATAACACCAACGCAAAACAACTCTGAGCTCAAAGGGAATAAGTAATACTCTTTTACTTAGTTAGTGACCATGACTCAAAACATAAATTCAAGTTGTTTGGGAAGATACATTCCATATGGCAGTGATTACACACTCTTTTGTTACAAGACAAAGAAATTCATGAATTAGGGCATCTACTAATTACACTAACGGATACTGCCCACAGGTATCTTAAAGCAAAGTGGGTAAATATCTGATATGGGTCTCAGATGCTATATGGTGTCACAGTTAGCTCTGGGAAGCTAGTGACCCAATAACACATTCTATGGTTTCACAAGATCCAAGAGATGTTAGGACAGACACAGGAGTGAGAAGAAATAGCTTTCGAGGGAACTGAAAGTAGTGCAAGGCCATCTGGCTCTGGATATGCAGCATTCTAGCTCTCCAGGGTCACACAGTTCTAATCAGGCATCAAGGTTTATAGAATTTCACCATGGATACAGTTGATTTTTTTTTTGAACTTCAGTTCATAATAAAGGCACTTAGATCTTAATTATAACTACAGTGCTACCTCTCCCAAAATTAACAAAATGCAATGTCCTTCTCTATGTCTTCTGATTAGTTTTGGTTCAAAGTACATTTTTTCTTTATTTTTTTAAACATATTTTATTAATTTATTCTTATTACATCTCAATGGTTATCCCATCCCTTGTATCATCCCATTCCTCCCTCCCTCCCTCCCATTTCCCCCTTACTCCCCTCCCTTATGATTGTGACAAAGTATATTTTTTAGATATTAAAATATCTATGCTTTTTTTTTTTTTTTGCTTTGCTTTATTGGAATACCTTTTTTCATTCTTTTACCTGTCCTTGCTGGTAAGATGTGTTTTTTGATGCAGCAGAAAGATTGTAAGGTCTTTGAATATATAAATAATTGCTATTTTTGAATCTGTTGTCTTGTTCTTCTGTTTATTTGCTTCTATCTGGAGAATAGAAAGACTAGGGCCATTTCATTAGGATTGAGACTTCTGGAGGAGGCATATTCCTTGTTCATGTTTTTGCTTTTGTGCTAGGATCCACGCATCTAGAACTGTGGCCTCTGAAGTGTTTCTTGGTGTAGATATCTGATTTTCTCATTACTGAGTGATATCTTAGAGTTTGGTTACTGTTGCCCCCTCTGAGTCCTATCCAAGTGTGGTGTCTGTGGGATTCCTGAGTTCCAGCCAAGTGTGGTGGCTATGTGGTTTCTGGTAGAGATTAGATCTGGTTCCCAGACAAAGGTGTTAGCTGTGGTGTCCCTTGTAGACATTCTACAGGGTGACAGGGGGTCTCAACATAATGGAGATGAGATAACAGGAAAAGTTTAAAAGGATTATGGGGAAGAGCTAGGGGGATTTTAGGTCTGTACCAAGAAGCCAAGTCAACAGAGGATGAAGATGGCCTGGGAAAGTGGGTCCCTTCAAGCAGGGTGAAAGCCCAACTGAAGGTAAATCTTCAGAAAAGAATGGAGGACAGGGAGGAGGATAGAGGTTGCCCATTTGAGTTCAAATCTAGTAGTGGTTTTGTGGGTCAGTGGAGTCACAAAGGGACAGAGATGGTCTAGAAGGAAAAGCCAAAATGGGCCCCATAAAGAACTAGGGAGATCCTGGGTCAACAACAAGAGGCTGAGACAAAGGATTGTTTTAGTGACACTCAAGACTTTGTTTTCAAGAGCTAGAAACTAAACAAAAATAATAAATTTATTATCACTTTTTGCCTTATGACCATGTGCTTTTTTTGTAAGAGCTGTATTCAGTCATGTCACAACCCAATAGTGAGAAAACAATAAACAACACACCGTGCATTCCATGAAACTGCTTATAAACTGCCCTGGGTATGAGCTTGCCTAATTTTTCATTCACTTGTTTAAAGTTTTCACTCAGAATTATCTATTTACATATACAGATAAATGAATGGTAGATGATGATAATGATAGATAGATAGATGATAGATTGATTGATAGATAAATAGATAGATGATAGATAGATAGCCTTCTTTTTTGTTTTTTGAGACAGGGTTTCTCTGTGTTATCTTGGCTGTCCTGGACACACTTTGTAGACCAGGCTGGCCTCGAACTCACAGTGATCCACCTGCCTCTGCCTCCCAAGTACTAGGAATGAAGGTAAGTGCCACCATGCCCAGCCTGATAGCTTTCTTCTTAACTTGTCAATTTATTATTTAAATGTCATTGATCCTCTTTGATGGTATTAACATAATATTAATTTATTATTATTATTATAAGTTTATTTAATAATTAAATTATAGATTATTTTATAGTATAGCATTAATATAGCAAATACATAAATAAAAAATCCAAATAACAATAAGGCATATTTTAAAAAAATATTTAATAACCTATTAACTTATGAGGTCACCTTTAAAATAAATTTAGGAAAGACAAAAATGTATTTCAGTAGTCATTGCCTGATACACTCTGTCCTTTGCCACAGTAGACAACAGACTCAAGCCTCCATATGTCCTGACCACTGTCCAGGCCTTTAGTGCCATTGCATTCATTGACTTGGGTTATTCATTAACTGTCTACCACATGCCAGGCAGCATAGCAGCATTTCAGGACAGAGAAACTCAGTAATTCAAATTGTTGCCTTCAAATTCCCTTCAGTTGAATAAAGAGTCAACAGAGACAAAACTATTGACAATATAAAACCTTTACCATAAGAGTGATGGCTAGTGCATGTACAAAGTTCACTTTATTCTGAAGCATTCACCACTAGCATAAATGATCAAACAGCCCAACCTTTGCACTGCATCTTGAAGAATTTATAAAGAAAGTTATGAGGGCAATTCCAACCACAGTAAAGAGAGGCTAAAAGTATGAAAAGTAATATTTTATAAGAAGTTGTGATAAGAGAGAAGGTACTGAAAAACTAAAGGGATTTGTTATAAATTAATATAAACAATAAATAATAATAATAGGTTTCATAGGGCATTGAAGTAGAGTTAACTTATGTGAAAGCGCATACTCAAAGGAATAAATAAAAATGTCAACTGAATGAAATCAAAAGTGGTTTTATATAAAAGAAAAGAAAGTGATGACATTCATATTTGAATTAGTTCCTAAAGAGCACTCATTTTCATAAAAGAAGGGATATGGGATACATACACTTTTCCATCTCAAGTGCTGTGTTGCCAGCTACATTACAAATACTGTTTCCTATATTTGCTGAGCAGTGAACTCACAGTTGAGACACAGCAGAGGTGGCTCAGTGGAGAAAGGCACCTATGAACCAGAGTCTGAACCCTGGACACTACAGAGTGAGAGGAGAGAACCTTCTCCTCAACAGGTGTGCTGTGGATCACTCATGACCATACACACAGCCACAAAGAAAATAAATATAATATAATAAGTAAATTTTTAAAAAATATCAAGTGCAATAGCATTGCTATTAACTAAAATGAATGGCGAGAGATCAATAAAAATTGGTTTAATCAGAGCATTGACTAACATAATACTTTCATTAATTTTAAAGTATGCTTCCTGATAAATAATTATATTCTATTTTGCTTAACATGTATTAATTGTATAATATGAGACTCAATTAAAAAAAAACCATGTCTTTATGTTGAGGTCAATTGTTTTAGCCTCTACAGATGAGAAAGTGTGTGGTACTCATTTTTCTGTGAGTGGATTATTTTACCATTTGCTATGGGTCCACACACCTTACTATAAATAAAATTTCATTCTTGTTTGGGGGTGAACAATGTTCCATTCCATATGTATGTGACAATTTGTCTCTATTCAGCATTGATGTGCATCTAGACTGATTTCATGGCATAGCTACTTGTGAGTATGGCTTTGTCTGTGGCTGTCTCTCTAGCTACTGATTTTATTTCCTGTGGCTTTGTACCTAGAAGTAAGATGACTGGATTTTATGGTTAGACTAATTTTAATTTGACAGGAAATTCCATAGTTTTTTTTTATAATGATTGTACAACTTTAAATCACTATCAGTGTAATAGAATGTTTTCTTCTTTATAAAAATGTATTTTGCAATGGAAGTTTTTTTCCCATCTCCCTGCAGGCATTTATAATGCTTGCATTTTTTGATAATTATGATTCTATGTTGGAGGCTGGTCTGATGCTATATTCTGATGCTAATTACTGCTTGCTGTCTTTTAATGTGCCCCAAATATTGCTGTGTCGCCTTGCCTAAACACTTATTAATGTTTCACCAATAAAAAGCCGATACACATCGGCAGGCAAGTGAGATAGGCATGGCTAGCATCTCTGGAAGGCAGAGAGCTTCTTGGGGAAGAAAGCAGCCAGGGAAGAAAAGGATCCTGGGAAGGACAGGAGCAAAAGAGAAGGAAGGAGGCCGCCACCATGGGTGAGGTGGAGTAAGAAGCACACGGGCAGCAGGATGGAGGATTAACAAATGAAGAACATTAGCAAGTATTTGGGATTATGGATGGAAGGTGGCTAGATATAAATTATTACAAGTGGTGTTGAAGTCACAGGGGGCCATATGTCATAGTTTAAGGGATTAATATCTGCCTTGCCCCAGGTTAACCAAGGCTATTTTAAAACATAACAGATGTCTGTGCTTTTATTGATTGATAGTGGGTTAGAAATATCACCGTAATAATTATAGCCTAATAATAAACATTTACTTAGTCCTTCCTTATAAATTAACCGCATCAGTTCTGTCTAGGATGAGACGGCATCTACTGTTTTGATTCCATTTCCCTGATAGCTGAGATATTATTATCCATATAGTTTATTGGTCACTTACATCTTTCTTTTGGGAAACATCTATTTATGCCATTTGATCACTTTGGGGGTTATTTTTATTGTTAAGATTTTTAAATTTTTTTCCCATTTAATATATTCAGGTGATGTACTGTCAGAGAGGCTGGCAGCCCCATTCTCCTATCCTGAAGTACACTCCTCACCCATGGTCATCTCCTGTCCTCTGCAGAGGCTTTTAGCTAGAATGAATTGCCCCTGAAGTTCTGCTTTTATTTCTTTTTTTTTTTTTTTAAGGTTTATTTACTTATTATGTATACAGATCTCATTATAGATGGTTGTGAGCCAACAGATGGTTGCTGGGACTTGAACTCATGACCTTTGGAAGAGCAGCCAGTGCTCTTAACCTCTGAGCCATCTCTCCAGCCCCTGCTTTTGTTTCTTGTGCATTGAGAATTATATCTCGGTCATCACAAAACACTCCCCATAATTTCCCTCTAATGGCTTTATAATTTCAGGTCTCTCATGTTGTCCTTTTAATTTTGTTGTTTTTAAGGTTTTTACCAACCAGAAGAAAATAGTTTAAATCCAAAAATTAGAAAGGATCGTGAAACTAAAAGTATGCTTTGTGTAGGGAGTTATGGAAAGGTGTTCTTAGAAGGTACCATATACATGTTAATAAGTAACATATACATATTAAAGGGCATATATAATTGATAATAAAATGTAAGTGAAAGAGTATTCTTTAAAAACTATGACCTGTGTCTCTGTTCTGAGTCCATCTTTGGTATGACTGTAAATATAGTGAAACTAGTTATAATATACTTGAGGCCTATTCATGTATAAGTTTCTCTTATATAAGTATTAATGTTGACTACTGTATTGAATAGTGTTAGGGAAGCTCTAGCAGGCACAAAGTCCTAGAATTGGTCCCTACCCCTAATAAAAACAAAATTGATGTATACCAATACCCTAAAAGATGGAGGGTATAAATATGCCCAGTGAGTATTTGTTCAACGCAGGAGTGAATCTGGGAAGCTAAGGCCAAATTATGAAAAGTCTGAGTGTCAGGGCAGCAGCACGGAATAAGCATCACAGTACTCATCCACCCCAGGACTTGCTAACTGAGCACACGCTCCACCCTTCCCTCCCCACACTGGCTCTGTAGCCCTGGCTGCATTACAGATAGAGCCAAACCAGTGCTGTCATCAGGGCACTATGCCAGCCTTCCTGTCACTTAGCACTTACTAAAGGGACAACCCATGTAAGGGATTTCCTTCCTTGGAGGAAGGCCTTTGGTGTCTTCCACTCTGTTCTCTAGACTTCCTCTTCATCTGCAGTCTCCTTCTGGCAGAACCCACACTTCCTTGCTTAGCCCCCAGATCCAACACTAATTTTGATCAAATAATCTTGAACTCAGGAGCATTGGTGTTACTAATGGGCTGTCTTAAATACTGACACCCTAGTTTCTGCCCATATGCTGTATCTCCGCATTCCAGGTCAACGGCTCCTTAGTTCACAGGGAACAATATTATATGTCTCAGAGCAGCTCCTCGGAGCTGGAAACCACCAGGGCCTGCACAGAAACCTAAGGCACTATTTCCACCACCACGCTATCCATGTGCTTTGTTTTTATGTAGTTTAAATGCACTAACATGAAACTTTATAGCCGAGGTGGATTTATGTAATTCCATAAGTGAAGTGGCAATTTTTGCTTTATTGTAAAATTACAATTATCTTGAAATATCGAAGAGAAAAAACAAACCTTTTTACAAACATGTCATCGTATTTTGATTCAGTTAACTAGGCCTTCAATCAGGAATAAATGACAGAGCAATTAAGATAAGCTTAAACTGGCGATAAAAAGACTCAAATGCTATTGATTTCATTTTATGGTTTTGCTTTAGGGTACAGGCTTGTAATACATTTCATTTTCTTGGCTTTTTCTGGTTTCAGACAGAAGGTCTGTGACAAACAATGCTAATGACTATTTGTTATCGACTGATTTACAAAAGCATTCTTCACATAGCTCAAGTCACAAACCTGAAGCTTGTCACAATAGTATAATCTTCACCATAAGAATACTAGGTATGATCAGTGTCTTATGTTGATATGGCTGTAGTTCTAGAAATCTTATTAATAATTCATTAATTTCAAATATGGAGATCGGTTTAAAATAACGCCATGTCATGTGTAGCATTTTCATTTCAAGCATGTTGGGTATCTTCTTATCCAGGGGGTGTGGTTAAAACCCTAAAGCCCAGCATTTACCAGGTAGAGGCAGGAGAATAATGAGCTAAAGGCTAACCTGGGCTACACAGGCAGACCAAAGATAGCCCAAACTGCCTAGAGAGATCCTGTTTCAAAAACTTAATGATAATTTTGCTCAGTGGTAGATGCTTGCCCTAGTGTTCACAGTGCCCTGGACCTGATTCCTAGTACAAATCAAAAAACTAATAAAATGTATTTCAGAGATTAGTAATGTATAAAATGGTCTCCTTACTTATCCTTGAGAACGGAACCCAAGTGTAAAGACAAAGGATGCCATTGTCTTTCTTCTTAAATTTTCTCTAATTACTGTAGTTGATAATTGTGCGTATTTTTACTCTGAGCCTTGTTCTCACGGTGAAATATCCCTGCCCTAAACTACATCACCAGCCGCATCATCTAAGCTTTTTAAAGCTATTTTAGTCCAAGTTTAAATTGAGAAGCAGGTCAAGATGGTTTATTGAAGCAAAATGTTTTTCAAACTTACATCCTGTTTCAGAAAATAAGAAAGCACAAATACTCTATTAGTGATAAGAATCTTAGGCTATCTGTATGCCTCTGACCTCAGGAGGCCATGAGCATGGAGTCTAACTAGCCCGATTTAATGCACATAAAACTATGCGTGGAACCAAAATCCATTAAATAATGTGCAGAATTAAAAACTGTTTCTGAAAATGGAAAATCGAAGCAACTGTCTAGATAATACCAAATACAGGACAAATCACCATTATTTTCTCCTAAATGACATGAACACCTTGCTATTCGTAAGTAGGCATCAGCCATATGTAGTCTACAGATATGTAATCATGGACAGGTGTAGGGGTTTGGATGTAGCTCAGTGCTGGACAGCTTGCCTAGCACACACAAAGGCCACCTATAGTCCCTAGAATCAGTGAAAGAACACTTGGATCTGAACTACAAAACCAGGCTTACCAACATTAAAGCTTTGGCTCCACTTTGGATGCCCAGTAGTTGGGAACTGGATGGAAACCCTTGACACGTCTGTCCTTGCTTTGTTGCCTGAACCTCTGGGTCAAATTCCTTTCATCCCTGTGTGCAGACCCACTGACTGTCCCGTGGGCCAGAACTACAGCTCTCCTAGCCTCTCAGCAGCTACAACAACTTAAGCAGCTGAAGTCATTCAGACAAGATTTCGCATTAACCTATGCCAGCAAATCAATAAAAGCTGCCTCTTTTTGAGAAAGAGAGAGCAGCCTGGCCTTCGTACAGAAACCTCAGTACAGCCGGGTCTGTGTTTTCTGAGCATGGGACTCGTTCTTATTTCTATTGCTTTAGTGACAAAAGACCTCAAGCCTCCAATAACATAGCTGACATTTTACAATTTCCTAAAGATTTAGTACACCCGTTAGACTGTTTCTCGTTTATTTTACTCCTTATGGCAGGTGAATAGTGGGCACTGTTTTCTACTTAGTGAAATAGTTTATTTTGATCAGATTTTAAAAGCAGCTGAACCTCCTGGTTCTTGATTGTTAGGGGGGTAAAATGCCATTTACTAGACAAAGATAAATTCCAGCATTACTGTTGCCTGAGTTTTAGAGCAACAGCACTGGGTCCGGCAGTGCTAATAGCTAGGCTCAGTAGCAAGCAGAGGTAGGCAATTGTGAAAAGCACTCTCATCAGTGTGGCCAGGTAGAGGAGAGGAACCAATAAAAGGGGTCAGAGAGCAACTTCATGCTCAGGGTACTGACATGAGCTTTACGTTTAAATGTAGAAGGACTTGGTACAGGGGCAAGAGGTACGCATAGTGAATTAGTGCTGGTCCTCACTCGTCTCCTCAGCATCCAAAGAAGTGGTTTGAGAGGAGGAATCAGTTTCCTATAAGATGGTTCCTCCTGCTTCACGGTTCAGCCTCACCAACAGAGGTATTTGCCCTCTGTGATGTGCCCAGCAAGGTGTATCTATTAGTGGAATCCAAGGCAACGGGAGGCAAACACAGTGATAGTTGTCCTTCCTTCCTACTTGATCCTGGGTGTGTAGAATAGAGATAATTTGTACAGTAGGGGATGTGACTCAGCTGTGAAGTACTTGCATAGCACTGTGCTAGATCTGGGTTCTGTCCTCAATATAAACCATCCAAAGGCAGGGGAGAGGACTGATGTGAGACGTAGCGACCTCAGCTGTATTTCCTACCTCATTACGTAGGAAACACACACATTTCATATAATGTTCCCAACAGTAATATCTTAAGTATTAATGACACACATCAGAAGGCATGCCACATCTTAAATCAGAGCATGACTTTAGCAGTCGTTATATGCACATACACACACACACACACACACACACACACACACACACACACGTTCCAAACAGACTCTTTTAAAGTTACTGTGCCCTCAAAACATCTATGGATCTCTTATTCTGAAGGTATACGGGTAACACGGTTTCTGTCACGTGGCCCCCGGAACATTATTCCCATGCTCTTGGGATCAGTGAAGGGCTGAACTAATCAGGATACATTGATTACTTACTGGACACAGCATTTTTCTGTGTGGGAAGAAGACGGGTGTCCATAAGGCAGATTACTGTCCTCAAGGTGTTCGAATTCAAGTGAGATACCGTGAAGCTCAGAATTGGCACGGAACAGTGTAGCGAATGTTCGTGTTTTGATCCTAAGTGTGGGATGGGAAACAGACTTGTGGGAGAACAGGTGATGTTTATCCACTAGAAGAGGCACCACCCCTTTTGGGGGGCGTGGTCTTTGCCAGCTGAAAAACATCCTAGTCGGACTTTGAGAGGCTCTGGGAGGGGATATGTATATATGAGCCAAAAATAAGAGGCGGGGCCTTTTGGTCTTGGCGTTGTTTCCTATTGTTTGGCTGTTCGTGGCTCCACATCAAGACGCTCCTAGAGAGAACCGCTCCAGCTCTGGCTGCTGTTCCAGGTCCCAGCTACTGCCGTTGCAGTCACCTTTCCAGAATTGCTCGTTTGCTGTTTAAAGGGTCTGCTGGGATCTTGCCGACTTTGCCAAGTGACACCTGGTAACTGAGAGCCAGAGTTTCCCACAATTACGGCCCCTCCCTGCTCCATGCACCGGGTATTCGGAGCGCTGTGTGTGTGGAAGGGGACAGGAAGAACGGGAAGCTGGAGAGGCAAAAGGGGTTGCAGAAGAAATGGAAGCTGGACAGGCTAAAAGGGCTTTGGAGGTAGGTGCGCCACTAGAGGAGTTCTCTAGCGCTACACAGACACCATCAGCTTTTCCAGTCTTAGTGCAACATATCCCTGCTAATGATGGTGGTGGGGCTCATGATGAGATGGCATGGCGTCCAGTAGATATGCTAGACTTAAAGCATTTTAAAAAGGCTATTGTATGTATGTATGAAATGTATTCATATTTTGTTAAACAAATGGTAAGTTACCAGGCTACGCAGCATAGACTTATCCCCCAAAGTTGGAAGGGATTGATGTCAGCTGTGTTAGAAGCTGCTCAACAGTTACAGTGGTTATTGTGGTAGAGAAACGAAGCCACAAAAACAGAACTACAAAATTTAACAAAGGGGATAAATGTTAAAGATCAATTGCTTGGTGAAGGGTGCTATGCTGACTTACAAGGACAAGCCTGGTCTGAAGATGTAGTAATTGAACAATGTCGTGTTGCAGCCTTAAGAGCTTGGGACATGGTTGTGGGGCCTAGTAAAACCACCACCTCACTTACAAAGGTATTTCAAGGCCCTGGAGAAGCCTTCACAGAATTCTTACAGGATTTGGGTTCAGCTCTAGGTAGAGCCATATCTGACCCTGAGATCAGACAAGCATTGACACTGATAGTGGCATATGAAAATAGAAATAGTCCCAGATAGATTTCCAAAGTGGCTGTACTAGTTTGCATTCCAACCAGCTCAAACTATGGCACCAGCCAAGGATAATACATGCAGTAAACATCGAACCCCTACCCAGATCTAGCCAGTGGACAGGACAGTTGAGTGGGGTCTGACTTTCACACGAACTCTGGTGCCCCATATTTGGCCACGTCCCCTGGATGGGGAGGCCTGGTGGTACTCAGAGGAAGGATAGCAGGCTACCAAGAAGAGACTTGATACCCTATGAGCATATACAGGGGGAGGAGGTCCCCCTCAGTCACAGTCATAGGGGAGGGGAGTAAGGGAAAAACGGGAGGGAGGGAGGAATGGGAGGATACAAGGGATGGGATAACCATTGAGACATAATATGAATAAATTAATAAAATATATTTTTAAAAAAGAAAACAGAAATAGTCAATGTATGAGGACAATTAGACCACTAAAAGTATGCCCCATTACCCAAATGGGTAAGAGAGACAGCTAATATTGGCTTTCAAGAGTATCAAGCCAATATTATAGGACAAGTCCATAGCTAGAGGTCTCAGGTGTGAAAACATGCAGTGCTTTAATTGTGCTAAATTTTGTCATATACAAGTGGAATTGTTCCCAGGAACCGAGTCTAAGAAGGTCTACTTCTCCTGTTCCCATTAACCTCTTTTCTCTCCTGTCTAGGATAGGTGGGTTGGAAGGGAGGTATAAGCACTGAAGAACGCCAAACAAAATAGGTTTGAAAAAGTTCAAATCCTACAGAACAGTGTGTGGTCATATGATGCGTGAGGGGCAGGGCTTGAGATTAAAGGGACAAAACTGTTGCCTGGGCTAGAGTCTCCATCCAGATAACAGATGAGCTCTTAAAATAATTGGCTTTGTTTTCGTAGATCCATTCTGCTTAAGGCTGATAGAAGCAGAAACAAGGGTGGGGGGAGGAGTAGGCAATTAGAAAGAAAAGATTAGGGGGAGAGTGTTTTTTTAAGGTGACTCTGGAGAAAAGGGAGTACCTGGGTGCTCAGCAAGGATAGGTCAAGAAGAGAAATAAGGAAGGGATAAATAACTGACGACAGTCACTTGAGATGCTTCTAAAGTGCTCCGCGTGTTCCTTCCTCGTACTGAACTGACAGGCCTAAAACCAGAAAGGGGAATCTGAAGATCTAGCGTGGCCCCATTCACCTTTATTTTTCCTCAGCTTTGGAAGCAGCGATCTACAGAAGCACTAACTACCAGCTCTCTTTGTGTTGCGGCATCATCGTGTTTTGTCAGCAGCACGAGAGGGATTAGTTCATTTCAGTCTTATCTGGCAGAGGGAGAATGAAGGCTGAAAGGGACAGATCAAGCCAGAGCTGGTACTGGGCAAAACAGGAATGGCAACAGACGCAAAGGAAAAGCTAATAAAAGTTTGTAGTGAGGGCTAATAAAGAACACAAATCAAGAGTGGTTTTTCTAAGCCTGGGTAACATGGATTATATCTAGAAACTAATTGGAAACAAGAAGCTGGAATTCTAAGGAGTGTTTAAGCCTATGTAGAGACTGTGGAAGTCATTTAGAATGATGGGTTGTCAGAAACTGCTACAGTTTCTAACCGACCTGCTGTAAATACGAAATGAAGTTCGGTTGGGAAAAATGAGGCAGAAAGTTATTATCAGTGGAAAATCCACCATCATTTCCCATAATTTAGAGAGAGAAAGAGAAAGAAAAAAAAAAAACTCAGTGTGCAGACATGTGTGTCTCTGTAGGAAGAGGCTAAGGAGGGACTAATTTACATATGGAAATGAATATGGAAATAGAACAAAAAACAATTAATTCACTGACCAAGTGATCATTAGGGATTCTGGAACAAAATAATGATCTGCTATGTCAGGGGAGCCAGTGAGGCCAAGCCTGCCACTCATTGCCTTGTCATTGCTGGCAATGTGCTCAGGAAGAAGTTGAGCCTCCAGACCCCAGAAGACTTAGCCTGTGCCAGAGACTGGCAAGAGAGGGGCCACAGGAAATGTGGAAGGCAATCTTCTATTGCCGGTGGAAGAAAAGACCCTAACCCTAACTCTTGGCCAAAGAAGGGTCAAGAGTGGCAGCAAATATTAAGAACATTGAATGTCACAGATACTGGGAAAAAAAAAAAAAAGCACCACTAAAGGCTGCGTGCTGCTAAAACTCAGCTGAGAACTGAGACACAGAACCACAGTTAGTGCCAAATCAACACTGAAAAGTTTGGAAGGGTGTTGCCTTAGCTAGTTAAGGCACTTGCCTCCAAGTCCCAGAGACACACACAGTGGAAGTAGAGACCTGATTGTTACAAGCTGTTCTCTGACCTCTACCTGTGCAGGGGGTTTACCACGACTCATGGCCACAAATATATATATATATAAACTGAAATTTAAATATTCCCTGATTTCAATTCATGTCTGTGTTTCACTAGGTATATATTTCAGTTTAGGACCTGAGAATTTTATGATTCAGAAGCAATAGACAAAAATTTAGCTTACCATTCTTTTTTCAATTTTAAAGTTTTTCACATGATGTGTCCTGATTGGTTTCCCCTCCCACTACTCCTCCCTACTTCCCCTCTCAGCCAGATCCTTCCTGTCTCTCTTTAGAAGACAAGCAGACATCTAAGGGATAATAATATAATAGGAAATAAAATAACATAAGGTAAAGATAAAAATAAAAACAAAAACAAACAAATTGGAATAGGACAGAACAAACAAACAGAAGGAAAAGAGTCCAAGAAAAGGCACAGGAAACAGATATAAACACAGAGACATACTCTTTCACACACAAAAACATCAAACCAGAAACTATGCTATATGCGCAAAGGACCTGTAGGGTTAAAAAAAAAAACATATATTAAAATTTAAAAATGAAAGAGCACAAAGTTAAGGAAGACAGAGCCCTGAGACAAGGAACCTAAAAATGCTGTTGGGTTTGTCTTCTCTCCGCCGGGTGCTTAGGCAGCCTACCCTTAACAGTCAATAGTTTGTTTCCCCGGTGAGACTTCCCCGGAGAACAGTAAATGATCATTTGCAAATGGTTATCAATGGGACATAGCTAGGGAGATAGCTATGTTGTGTTGACTTCTCCTTTCGGCATTAGAATCTCATCTGGTACAGACCTATGTGGTCACTGTGCGTGCTGCCTCAGTCTTCATAGCTCACGTGTGTGTGTCAATCCTGTTGTGTGCTGAGGGCCCTGTTTCCTTGGCATCCTCTATCCCTCCTGACTAGGACACTCTTTCTGCCTCCTCTTCCACAGGGTTTCCTCAGCTGTAAAGGAGCGGGGGGGGGGGGGGGGGAGGGCAGGGCCGGGCAGGGCGGGGATTGATGGCGGCATACCATTTAAGGCTGAATGTTCTAAGGTCTCTCACTCTCTGCACATTGTCCAGTGGTGGGTTTCTGAGTTTGTCCCCATCTACTGCAGAAGAACGTTTGTCTGATGATGGCAGAGTGAGACACTGATATATGAATGTAACAGAAAGCCATTAGGAGACATCTTATTATTTTTTTCCTTTTGGAAAAAAAAAAAAAAAACAGTAGTCTTTGATTTTCTTCTAGGTCCCTGGGCTATCTAGACTCAATTTCTTATTCATCTATGCAACGTTGGGTATGAGTTCCATCGTGTGATAGAGACCATAAATCAAATCAGATGTGGTTGGTTACTCCAACATGCTTCATGCCATCATTGTGCTAACACGTCTTGCAGGCAGCTCTCACCATTGTAGAGCAGAGGGGTTGACGCTATATTAGTGTTACATTTCTCCCTTGGCAGTGTACAAAGTACCTTCTTTACTAAGAACACTAGCCCAGCAGAGTGAAGACTCTAGATTGGGACCATCTGGACTTCTCTGTATGCAATGGGCTGGGTAGATGTTATCTTCAGCAACAGGACCTTGCTTTGGGTTCGGGGAAAGCAACCTTGGTAGCAGCGTGGATGGCTTAATGGTTCCCATGGTACCCTTTTGAGGAGAAATTCAATTAGATGTCATCCATTCCCGGTACTGGAAGCTTCATCTTGTGACAAGAGATATACAGCTGGGACTCTGTCTTCTCCAGTATTTGAGGAATTTCATTTAGATTGCCTATGTATATAATTTGTGGAATATCTACTGCGTTAAGTTTGCATTCTACCATTTAAGTGGCTCTTAATATAGCTGTCTCTCCTCATACTCCTTCCCTTAACTCACTCTTCACGCCCACTCCCTGCTCAATCTTCCCTTTCCAGCCCTTTCCCTTTCCCAGTCAATCCATAACTATCTATTCTATATCCCTTACCTAGGAATATATAGAAGATATATCCCTTTCTTAGTCTACACATAACCTGTGTGGTTCTATGAATTGTAGCTTGCTCATTATTGATGCAACAACTAATAATCCATATATAACTATATATGTACCATATTTGTCTCTCTGGGTCTGGGATGCCTCCCTCAGGATGATTTTTTTTCCCTAGTTCCGTTCATTTACCTGTGAATTTCATCATTTCATTTAATTAATAGCTAAATAATATTCTACTGTTTCTTTATCCATTCATCTATTGGGGGCCATCTGGGTTCCTGGCTATTATTCCAATTTCTGGCTATTATGATAGGGCAGCAATGAACATAATTGATCAAATGTCCCTGTGGCAGTATAAAGTATCTATTGGGTGTATGCCCAAGAGTGGTATAGCTAGATCTTGACATAGAATGATCCTCATCTTCCTGAGAAATTTCCATGCTGATTTCCATAGTGGCTGTGCAAGTTTGCACTCCCACCAGCAATGGATGAGTGATCCCCTTGCTTCACACCCTCACCAACATGAGCCGTCATTTGTTAATTGACCTTAGCCATTCTGGTGGGTGGAAGACGAAGTCTCAAAGTGGTTTTGATTTGCATTTCCCTGATTACTCAGAATAATGAGCATATCTTTGTTTTTCAAACACATGAGTTTCATCTTTTGATTATTCTTAGAACTGTATCCCATTTGTAAATGAGTTGTCTTATTGGTGTCCAGTGTTTTTTGTTTTTTTTTTTTAGTTCTTCATATATTCGAATATTGACCTTCTATAAGATGTTTACTTGTTAAAAAATATACTTCCCATTATGTAAGCTGCTAACGTGTCTATGAAGAAACTTTTCAGTTTCATGAGGTCCCATCTATTAATTGGCGAACTTAGCACCTGTGGCTAATGAGGTTGTATTCAAAATGTCTTTTCCTGTGCCTCAAAGTTCAAGGAAATTTCCCCACTTTCTGCTCTGTCAGATTCAGTGTATCTGATTTTATGTTAAAGGTTTTGATCCATTTGGAGTTGAGTTTTGTACAGAGTGGTATATAATGGATCTATTTGGATTGTACCCATCCAGTTGGACCAGCACCATTTGCTGAAATTTTTGTCTTTTTATCAAAGTGCACTTCGGGCTTCTTTATCAAAAGCCCAGTATCCATGAGTGTGTAGATTCATGCCTGGGCCTTAAGTTTTATTCTATTGATCAATGGTTGGTTTTTGTTCCAACATCAGGATATTTCTATTACAATAGTTTTGTAGTACAATTTAAGATCAGGGATCACGACACCTCCAGAGTTTCTTTGATTATTCTGTATTGTTTTGGCTACCCTGGTTTTTTGTTGTTGTTTTTGTTTATGAATGTGTGTGTTTCCACATGAAGCAAAAAAATTCTCCTTTCAAGATCTGTGAAGAATTGTGCTGGAATTTTGATGGAAATTGCATTGAATCAATAGTTTGTTTTGGTGGGTGGCCATTTTTATTATATAAATCTTAACATTCTTTGAATATGGAGATCTTTCATCTCTGATATTTTCTTCAATGACACATTTTTCATTCAGTAGTGATTTTTTCATTCCTTCCTATGAGTTTGTAAGATTCTGTTGTTGTTGTTGATACTCAGCTTTAATCTTTAGTAGTCAGATAGGGTGTAGGGTGGCATTTTTTAAACACAATTATACAATTTTCTTGTATTTATTGAGACTTACTTTGTGTCCAATAACTAGTCAGTTTTGGAGAAAGTTCCATGAGGTGCTGAGAAGAAGACAGATTCTTTTGTTTTTGTGTAAAATATTCTTTTAGGTCCATTTGATCTAACACATCAGTTAGCACCAGCATTTCTCTGTTTAGTTTTTGTCTTGGTGACTCATCTATCGGTGACAGTAGGATATTGAAGTCATGCACTATCGCCATGTGAATATCAATATGTGATTGAAGCTTCAGTAATGTTCCTGAAAATTTTATGACTCAAAAACAATAAACATAAATTTAGTTTGTCATTTTTTCATCATTATTTAGAATGTAAGTTGGGCAGTCAGTTCTCCCAAATCTAATTCATCCTTTTATTCCCAGGAATTTTGATAAGCTCCATTAATCAATCTTGTTCCTGTTTTCATCTCTTGTGGAAACTTGTAGCGAATTAGCTCCCTATGTAATATCTTTAAAAATAATTACCGACAAGCAGTTCAAATGAAATCATTACTCTAAATGCTGTCACTCTCAATTTGGAAAAGTCTGCTGCTGGTTATTTACTTACAGTGTGTGTTTTTCATCTTGGCTGCTTGACATCCAGAGCTGTACGTCTGCTTTATTAAAACATACAAGGACAGCCAAGCCAGTGGCTCAGCTTCTGCAGAAGACATTACAGAAAGGAGCCTAAATATAGCAACCAAGCAAATAAGGAGGATACGTTATTTTTTTTTTTAAATCTGATTTAGCAAAGACTGTTATCTTACTAGTTTAACAGTTGAATTTTTCTTACTCGCGTTTGCCTCAACAAAGCAGAAAAGGCATACGCACCAAGTACTTGTACAATTGTCTCATGTCTTTGTGTTGGGTTATCATACAGGCCTGGAATTCCTACCAACCTTCAATATCTACTAAATTTTCTAAATGTTAGAATTATCAGCCTTAGGGAAGGGTAAAAATGTCTCTATCTCATTTGATGTTTGGAGAATTAAAACATGATATTCTTTACATAGACTATAACTTATTGCGAAACAGGAGACACTGAATTAAACAGCTGTTGCCATGGGTGTTTGAGTCATGCCTCAAAAGGCTAGCAGTCACTCAGTGAGCACACTGTGGCCACTCCCCACTTTTGTGGCTGGATCCCATATGCTTCCCTTGGAGTCCTTCTTTTGGTCTTTGGGTGTAAATTGTTGAATCTTACATGGCAACCAGATAATTTAGCAACAAAGGTGCAGGCATTCTTTTAAAAAGCAATGATCAAGATAAATGTATCCGTCTAAGATGGTAACGGGCACTATAGGCTAAATCTTAATTAAAAGTAATTAATTAATTTTATTAAATTCTTCAATGGAAAAAAAAGCTTGCATTTTATAATGTCTTCTGTTCTCTTGGGAAAGGACATCACTGACTCTTTAGGTCCTCTTTCTGTGAGATATGTTACACAGATCATCCCCAGCTATTCCTGAAAAGGGTCCCAGCTTAGATGCCGTGGGCGCCATTTTTGAAAGACTCGTGCTAAGGACTTACCAGAATCATCTAATCCTTGCATAACCAAAGCACAAGTGGAATTAGATCCAAGGAAAGACAACTACTAGAGAAGCCCACAATATTAGAAAACTAATATTCCTTTTGCAACTATGCCATGAAAATAGCTGGGACAGTAGCTTCCTAGCCTATGACAGTGTCTGTTGGGGTCAGAATCTGGTTAGCTTGAGTTGAAGTTTGTACCCTGGACCATGGATGGGATTGAGGTCATAATTCTTGAGGGTGAGCAATATGGAGGTCACTATAAAAAATGAGACATAAAGGTTGTATTACTAGAATTTTAATTACTACCATAATTTTTAATTTTCATTTTTACTGACTTGTACCAAAAAAAAACCAATATTAGCAGATGACTAATTGAAGTAATTTATGAAGTTGTGTTGCTTCAAACATATTTTTAAAATAAGGAATAATTTAGAAGTGGATGGAAAATAATGCTTAGAGGTAATGACCTATTGCAAGAGCTGTGAAATGCTAACAGGTATTCATTATGTTCTTTCCAAAGGCTAAATTTAGCCTGCCCATTACACTAAATAGTTGCAAGTACATTACTTCATCTTAAATTGCTTCTAAATTTTCTGTGAAATTTAATTATTTAATATGTTGTATGCCAGTGATTAATGATCTAAATGAAGATAAACGGATTAAAAAACAATTAGATTGGATTTTGCATGGTTGTTGTCCTGTTTATTCGTTTCTTCTTGCTTAAACCTTTACAGGTAAGTTATGTATAAGTTGAAAATAGCTCGTTTAAAAAAGCAAACCAGCAAACCAAGAACCTATATTTTTCTTTCACAGGGGAAAAAATGTAGGTTTTTATCCTGATTTTATCCAAGTGGAAGAAGTAAATATTCATACAGTGGCTCCTCTTTATATAGTATATTGTAGAAAATGCGCATAATGAGCCTAGTGCAGCTCACTTTAGGATTTGTGTGTATTTGAGAGAGCATTGTGTTTTATAATAGCGGGGAAGGGGGGTGCGTTCTCTGCCTTTCATTCATTAACACCGATTTATTTTTACTTAAAAAACTGGTGCCTTTTGTCATATAAAATTATAAAATGTGTATAATAAAGAAATTTGCAGCCAGGCATGATGGTGCACACCTTTAATCCTAGTACTCTGGAGGCAGAGATAGGCAGAGGCCACCCTGGTCTAGAGATTGAGTTCAGGACAGACATAGCTACACAGAGAAACCCAGTCTCAAAACAAAACAAAACAAAGCAAAACAAAGCAAAACAAAACAAAAACAAAAAGAAAAGAAAATTTTAATTTACATTTCTACATTTTTGTTCCTTTTAAAGCTTGGCATATTTTCTCCTAATCACTTTTACTACAGCTACATACAAACATGCATTCTTTTTAAAATGTTCTTTTAAAAATTCTTGACTCATTTCATTTATTAATTATATCAAAAATATTTTATGTCATTAGATATTTTTCTGAAACACCAGTTCAATAACTTAATAATCTTCAGAAGCTCCCAAGTAGATGTATCATGATTTATCATCCTTTGTTAATAAAAATCTGATTTTTTTTTTTTTTTGCAAGAATAGTTGGCAGCAGAATTCAGTACATGGGATGTGAAGCCTCATTTTTCATTCATTCTGTTTCTAAATCATTTCCTGTTTTTGAAGTGAGGTCAAGAGCTGTCTTTGTCGAGACCGTCGTCCCCCAGGACAGTGTTCGTTTCAACTAGTTCATCCATTTTCCGGAAGCAGCTTGGAAGTAAATTTCATTCCCTGAATTTCATTTCATTATTCTGTTCTCAGCCTAAAAAAAACACTTATTAAAACTTAGAAAGCTTTGGAAAGGTCCCTGTGAGATATTATTTCTTGTGTTTTCAGATATAGAAGTTTGATAAAATAAAATGTCTGGTACCTATATGCATAGAAATACCTTTTTAAAAACTATTGACATTAAATGCTCTATGTTCCTTCTAAATTACTATGCTTGAAGAGTTTTAAATATTCTCTTGGATTTTAAAATGATTTAACTGAAGTCATACTGAAATTATATTGTGTATGCCATCAGACGTTTGGGTCTGAATGCTATTTCTGCCCTTTCTAGTTTTATATTTTCAGGCATATTGTTTAATTTCTTTAAGCCCCATTATCTTCACTGATAAGACAAATACAATTAATGATCCTTAAGATTTTATTACTGAGTTAAATGGAAATAAGACTCAGAAAGCATTTAACCCACAATGTTCCCAAGGTTGGTACAACCTTTAATAATAGTCACTGTCCCTGGTCATGTTCATGCAAAAAAGGAAAGCTTCAAAAATACAAAAATTTATATTCTAACATTGCTTTTAATAGCTTTGTTATTTGGGAACACCATAAAACCTTTCTGTTTTGTAAAAATGTTTCTTAGAATTTTCATACAAAAATCAAGGCAGTCGTACACAGAATGGTGGCCTCCATTCCCAAGGGATGTCTGTCCTGATCTCTGTCCTGAGGGGACGCCTAGGTGTGATTCAGGAAAGAAACGGAGCTGGATTTGAGATATCAGGGAGGTATTAATGAAAAGCACAAAGGTCTGTGTAAGTGAGGAAAAGAAGCAAGATGACCTTGCAACACCAACAAGTCTTTAGCTATTCTAGACTTAAAGAAGGAAAAGCCCTGGGAAGCAAGGAGCACACAGCAGCCTCTGGAAGCTAGAGAAATAAGACGCTGGCAGATAAAGAATTGTGATTATTGCATGGCAGATATCTAATAAACATTTAATAAAAGGCACAATCCTGCCCGAGGGCTCCAAATTGGGCTTCGGAGCTGAATCAGCATAGGAAAGACTTCTGACAGACAGGTTAAAAAATAAAATATAGCTGGGTGGTGGCGGCACACACCTTTAATCCCAGCACTCGGGAGGCAGAGGCAGGTAGATCGCTGTGAGTTCGAGGCCAGCCTGGTCTACAAAGTGAGACCAGGACAGCCAAGGCTACACAGAGAGACCCTGTCTCGAAAAACCATATATATATATATATATAGATTTGATAGATGTTAGGTAAATAAATTGTAATAGATTATAGAATATAGATAAAGACAATTGTTAATGTAGGAACTCTCACTTAATGCAATATAATATAATTTTCCTAAGGAGGGAAAATGTTAATATGAACACAAATCCAAAATTTAATTCATATCTAGGATATTATTCATCTAATTATTCCCTTAATATCACAGTAACAGACCCGTCAGGGTCATCACTTTCTCAGAAGACCCTAGTTAAAGTATAGTACTATGTATTCTAGTAATCAAATTGTCTGTGTCTTGGGCAAGCAGTTGCATGCGTTTCTTCCCTTAATTCAGCTATTAACCTTTCAGTCAAATACATACATAAAATGCATGTTTTAGATACAAGCAATTAAATGCATGCAAAGGTTAATTAAATCAACATCAATGCTAAATTGGAAAGACTATTAAAATAAACTTTGAACTAGTCAATCTTTCTGGCTGCCTGACTACTGAAGTCACAACAGACTATATAAACTGATGGAGGGAGGCTGAGCGCTAAGGACCAGAGGCTTTCTCCTCTTCTTCCACCTGGTAGTATATTTGCAAATACTCTGTAGGGCAGCAATAAATGGTACCATGAGGGGAGAAAGGGCTATGCATATGTTTGGAGAAATTTAAAGGAACTTGACTTAATTCAGAGTTGCTTCCAAGATTCTGCCTTAAAAATAATCAAGCCGAGAGTTGACTGAGATAAAAGCAACACAGTCTTACAGTATGGAAATCAAGGTACTGTGCATGCTGTGGGTCCACATGTGAAAGCATCCGAGTGAAGACATCCCAGTGACACTACACTCGGGCGAGCACTTTGATCTTTTACCATTGGCCAAAATTCCCTGTCCATCCTCTGCATGGTCCCTGTGAGTCCCCTGTCAATCTTCTTTCAGTGCGGACTGCGGAACTGCGCCCCCCTTAGACATAGGACGCACACATGACCCAAACTGGGGAAATAAGCCGCTGTGTCTCTAGTACATGAATCTTTAGTTTTGTCTAGGGAATAAAAACAAAGAAAGGAAAGGATCATAAGGACAGGAAACAACAAAGGTTGCTGAATTATTTTGAGATGCAATAGAAGAAAAATGCCGGGACAGGGACATGGCTTCTCACTCTGAGTTTGGTTGTGCGCCCCACTCTCTGAGAAGCCAGAACTGAACATAACTGGCAAAATCTGTGAAAACTGGCTAGAAAAAAATGTTTACTTTCCTAAGACTCTCAAATAAGGATGCAAAACAACAAATGAATCATACTTACTTAGAGCCATAGTGTTTGAGTTTCACTATATTAGGACTCTTCTCTCATCCAAAACCTGAAAACGCAGTCTTATTTACAAAAGTGAAATCCTTTAAGAGAAACAAGCCAGCCCCTCTTATGGTTTTATATATACTTTAAGCTTTTCTTAGTCATTGAAACTGGTTGTTAATTTCATCTTTTGGGCAATGCAATTTCCAAAATCTTAGAAACAAATACACACACATGCACACATGCACACACACAAATCACATGTATGTACATGCTCACACATGCACAAGTACATGCATGCACACACAAGCACACATACACACACATGCACACACACACACATACACACACACACTCTGAAGACATTTAAAATCCCTCTTTCCTGTCTTCATAACCCACACTTAAATGTAAAGTCTGTCCTGTTTCTTCTTCCATTAAAGCACCAACTTCTCTCTTCTATAACAGCTCCTAAATTCTTCTCTCTGGCATGGTCAATGACCTGGTTTTACACCAGGGAATGTCTTCAGGGCTGTTCCACAGGCTTCAGATACTAAGCTGAGCAGTACCTCTAAAGCACTTATGGCAATGTCATCATCAGCTACCTGTTGAAAAATTGTACAACCCTTATAGCCAAGATTCTGTAATGACTTGCCTCCTGTGAATCTCGAAGTGTTTATTCAGATTTCACCCTGACCTAGTGAGCTACTAAAAACCCTATAAGGTTAACTGCTGTTTCAGAGCGTGAGAGTGATCATTAGTAACCACACAGCGAGTTAATATTGGGCTATGTTGAAATCTCTAAAGAAATGAGCCCATTGCTTTTTAATTTATCCCCAAGCAAGTTCTTGGGACAAGGGCAGAAAGCAGCCACCTCCCTTGTCAAAATATCACAAGAATCTCTAGGCCAGTTGCTAGGATTGCTCTCCATTGAGACCTCTTGAGCTGGGCCCATTGCTCTTAGAACTGTTGTTCAAGTCCCTACAAGGATGGCCCACTACGCTGCACTAACAGTATTCAACTGCCTTTCTAGTCCAATGTTCAAAGACCACTCTGTGGTACCAACTTCTGTCTTAGCTACTTTTCTGTTGTTGTGATAAAACACCATGAAAAAGACAACTTATAGAAAAAAGGGTTTATTTGAGATTACAGTTTCAGAGGCATGGGAGTCCATCAACATGGTGGGGAAGCATGGCGGCTGACAGACATGGCAATAGGAAAAGAAGCTAAAGGCTCCCATCTTGAACTGCAAGAAGAAAATAAAGTAAACTGGGAAAGGCATATGGCTTTGAAATCTCAAACCCACCCTCATTGGCCTACTTCCTCCAGCAAAGCCTAAGCACCCCCAAAACAGTTACCACCCACTGGGGACCAGGAAGTCGGGACATGTTAGCCTATAAGACATTCTCACTCAAACTGTCACAAATAGTTACATTAACGTCACAAGGTAAAATCAATAATAAGTTCTGAGGGAGAAAAAGAGGGGGAGGTAGTAGCAATGGAGAAATTACCAATAGATTAAGGTATTATAATCATACTAATAGATGATCAAGTTAGATTTCCCATCTGTAAGAACCTTATTGTGAGGGAAATTAAAGTATTCTAATAATTAAATGTAATAAAATTAGTTGAAAAGTGTGTCTCTAGAGAAAAGAATGCTTAATGTTCTATACATTTCAAAGGAAGGCTACCTATCTATCTAAAATTCATGGGAGAACAAAGGGGTAAACTAGTTTATATTTAACTATCCTAAATAATTTTACATAAGGTTATAAACATAAATTTCTAAATTAATTGGCAAATTATATTAAATCACAATTCGTATTGGTATATTTTATGTCTTTTGTAAAATATACTAAATGATCTCATTTTTAAAAATAAATGTAACTTTAAACACATTTAAATCGAAGCAGTAACTGTTTTTAGATTGCTTGGCTATTATGTTAGAATCTTGTATATTTACTAATTTCTATAAAACTAAATACCAGTCATTTAAAATACCCCAAAAGTCTGTGACGCTGGGGTGGTGGCCAAGAGGACTGTGAACAAGCCTGGAAAGCTAGATGAACACACACTGTTAAATACTTCTGAATTGAAGCATTTCTCCTTTGTAGGTATTACTGAATTGGTGAGCCACATCCATGATTTGGTAACATAAAGTGAACAAACAGCTCTGATTCTCCAAATAACCCAGAAATCATGAACCATTCTCACTCAGATGAGGCCTGACAGTCAAGTCATACACTTCTTCTTTTTCTTTTTCCTGAACCCTTCACAGCCAGCTGCTAAGTGTTTCATCAGCTAGTAACTATGATTGTCTTTATTAATTTATGGAGGACACACAGTGAACTTAGCTGCAAACAGAAAGTCCCAACTTAATCAGAATTTAACAAAGTGAACGGGATTAGGACAAATAAATGAATGTCTTCTGTTAATTTTAAGTCACCATAGACTCTTGAGATGGCCAAAAATAAATAAATAAATAAGTATCAAACAAAACAAAAGACCAACAAAGAGAAACCTAGCAGGGCAATGTAGCTTTCTTCTGCAGCCCAGGAGACCCTGAGCCCTGGCATCGGACACCAAGTTGTTTACACTGTTGGAGTGCAATTTTGCTTTAATTTGATTGTCTGCGCCCTAGTTTTTCCTCTTGGAATAAAATAATGTGTAACTTAACAAAAAACAAAAACAAAATCCTACATTTAAGTGCCTTCAGAATTTTAGACCGTTTAGAATTTTTGAGATACCAAAAAATTTTAGAGTTGGGTATTTTAGACAGAGACATTGGGTGTTTTTAAGACACTGAGCTTTTTTTTTTTTTTTTTTAATGTTTACATTTAGAACGACTGAGACTCTAAAAAGTTGGAATGTTTTATCCTGTCATCTTAATACTAACACAACCACCTTGAGGGCTTCAAGAAATGAAAGGTTATGGTTTAACGGGGCTTATTTATTATGTTTGCTTGCCAAGTTGACAGGGAATAATATGTGTTGGTTGGGTTTTGTGAACTTGGCACAGACGTTACCTGGAAAGAGGAACTGACTCTTACCTGAAAATACTCCATGAGATTGACCTGCCAGCAAGGGTATAGACCGTTTTCTTGATTAATGATTGGTGTGGGAGGTCAGCCTACTGATCATGGGACCATCCCTAGGTAGATGTTACTGGGGCATTTCACAAAGCAGGCTGAGCAAACCATGAGGGACAAGCCAAGTAAGCAGTGATTCTCCACAGCTTCTGTCTTAGCTCCTGCCTGCGGCTTCCTGCCCTGCCTCGAGTGTCTGCCCTGACTTTCCTCAGTGATGGACAATGATATGAAACATAAACCAAATAAACCCTTCCCACCCCAAGTTAATTTTGGTCATAGTGTTTTATCAAAGAAACTCAAACTAGGACAAAGACTAACTGTTTATTTAAATTGAATTAATACTATAATACTAAATGGTCCCAATTTAAATTCTGCTCATAAGTTAAAACCAATCAGGTTTTCTATTGCTGTGAACTGAACTGGTAATGTTGATGAATCTTTAAAGCTATATTTTATTCACTATGTGTCCTAGGGTATAAAATTTAGGTACGTATACCAACCACAGGCCTATCTTAAGAATTAACAGGAATACTGCCATAATTTTTAAAAAATGTCTTGAGATGGCTTGGTGGCTAAAGAGCGTATCCCTTCTGGTATGCTCAGAGACACACAAGCTTGTGCATGTACAAAGACACACAGACAGACTTATATGCACATTAATTATAATAAAGTATGTATAAGCCTTTGGAAAATTCCATATGTAACTTATATTTTTCATTCCTGAATTATAATTCCTAGAATGTGCTAGAGGATAAGTAGGTTTATGAGTGAAAAAGGAATCCACAACCAACTGTCATGTTCTAGATAGTGTTGTTTGTTAGCTGTTTCATGCTTTCATCCAGCAGCTGTGTGGAAGCTGAGCAGCTAAGCAGCTGAGCCTACCTTGACAGACAGACAGACAGACAGACAGACAGACAGACAGAAAGACACACACACACACACACACACACACACACACACACACGGAATCCATCAGGTACCTGCAGAATTAAAATCATTTTATGTTTTTGTCAGCAGCTGTTAAATAATCTGACCAAAAATACATTTTATATATTATGACTCAAAGTGTTTTGAAAAGTGACTAAGTGGTCTTGAATTCTAACCATGTTATCTCTCATAACAAATTGAAAACAAGTCATATTATGGGTAAATTAGGAAATGAGGCTAAAATGGGGAGGGAAGTGGCCCAGCTTTGCACTGCCTATCTGCCCCTCCCAGGTCATACACAGCCAGGGATGTCTAGGCATCTGATATTGCAACATGATGCTACCATCTGCCAGTATGCTGGAACATTCCCAGGCGCCCATAGCATGCAGCCCAGAGACTACATCACAGGTTAGATAGGCCTAGAGAGGGTGGCTATGCTAAAACCAAAATTTGAAAAATGAAATGGTAAGATTTATTACTCTGTTCTAATATTTATTAATTTATTTACTTATCCAATAAACAGTTGCCAGATCAAGCATACGGTACAGATAAGAACTTCCTGCCAGTGTCTGGACACCAGAGAAGCCAATTTCAGGAAGCAGTGGGTCTCTGTAGAAAATAAAAAAAATCACATCAGTGGGGTTGAAATGATAGAAATGGGGATAAAAAAATCATTGAGCATGTCTGAAATGGTGAAAACTGCATAGAAATGGGCAAAACTGAAGAGCGCCTGAGTGCTTTAGAACCCTTGAGCATTAGAACAGCCACTATCCTTTTATTTACCCTCACTGCAATGAATGCACACAGCTTGCTTTGTTTCCAAGGAAGCGGAGGCAGTAGCCGGTACATGTAAAGGCTCGCCTTCTTCAGTCGGAAACCACCACGTGTCCAAATCTCAGTCGTACCACAAGCCTAGGGGAGGCTGGCCCACTAAGTAACCTCTAGTCCTCTTAATCCTCTGAAGTCGAGAGTGATAATAACTATTTCCGGGCTCCATTCCTAGCTGGTTCTGCACCCTCTACAGCAGAGCCTGTCACATCCTGTCCAGTAATTACCAAAAATATGGACTTTTTATAATATTTCTCGTTTTTTAATTACAGCATAAATACACAATTTCCTCTTTCTCTTTTCTCACTCCCCCAACCCACTTTTTTTGTCTCACCAACTTGTGGTCTCTTTTTTAAATTGTTGTTACATTTATGCACGTATACATATTTATGGAGAGAGAGAGAGAGAGAAATCTGCTCAGTCTGCATAACATTATTTGTTCATACATGATTTCAGGAATGACCACTTGGTATTGGCGAACCAGTGTGGGGAGGGAGATTGTCCCTGCAGAACACTACTGTGCTGTCACAATCATTCCTTAGGTGCCTATAATTCCTTGTTTGAGGCACTGTGAAATTTTCCCCTCCCATGTTAGCATGCCTATTGGTGTCTTCCTTGTTCAGATCTTCTTTAGGCAGCCATGTTAGTGAGACTTCATAGGTGTGGCTTATTTGACATCTCTAGGTGACACAGGTGTGTGTGTGTGTGTGTGTTAATAAATATGCAAGTGAGAATTTTAATTTTCTGCATCTTAATTAGCTAAATATACAAACCATATAGATCAATGTGACTTATAACATAGTGCCAACTAGTTTTCGGTAAGCCAGTGTCCAGTGACAACAGTCAGGAATACTTGGGCAGTTTATTTATGGCTACAGAAGGGAAAATAAGTTAAACCAGTTAAATTTTAAATTATTGCGGCGTTGCAACTCAAATGGTGGCAGTTAGGGGTCAGTGACACTGAACAAACCCTTGCTTACTACTTAGGGGTCCTAGATTCAATGCCTAGTCCCAGAAAAAATAAATTACATAAAAAAGTAACATTCTTTTTTTTTTCTTTTTTTTTTTCTTTTGTACCTGCAACATTCTTACCTGAGTCCTCTTGACCTAAAATTAGGCATCACTCAGGATGACCTTCTGAAGTTATCTGCCTCCCTTTATTTAAAAGTATGATAAACATTACTCTAATGATTTTTATTCTAATGAACAACCACCAATAACAGTATATCTTGCCTTCCAGGCAATACAGCCAAAGTGTACATTGAGATTCAGGATGAAAACGATCACCCCCCAGTGTTTCAGAAGAAATTCTACATTGGAGGTGTGTCTGAAGATGCAAGGATGTTTGCGTCTGTGCTCAGAGTGAAGGTATGAAAAATTATGTCTGGTGTGAAACTACACTGGGAGCAAAGAGCTCCGACTTTTGCAGATAAGCTATGGCCTAACCATTTGCATCAATGGCATTTACACTCATGTTAAAAACACAAAAGCCTTAAGCAAGAGCTTGC
Organism: Acomys minous; assembly: GCF_964271855.1. Taxonomy (NCBI): domain Eukaryota; kingdom Metazoa; phylum Chordata; class Mammalia; order Rodentia; family Muridae; genus Acomys; species Acomys minous. The sequence continues at coordinate 101,052,956 of NC_140495.1, forward strand.
ATTAGCTTTATTTCTGTTGCTGGACCAAATACCCGGATGAAGGAAACACAAGGAAGAAGGGGTTATGTTGGATCAAGTTATAGAGAGGATAAATCTGTCACAATGGGGAAGTCTTGCCGACAGAAACATGAGGTCTACCAGCAGTCCGGAACTGTTGAGGGGACAGGAAGTGGCACCAAGCTGTAAAACCGCCAAGCCTACCCCCAGTTACTTACTTCCTCCAGGAAGTCTGTACTTCTTTAAGGTTCCACAACCTCTTGAAAAAGCACCTCTCTCTGGCATCCAAGAGTTCAAACACATAAGCCTGAAGGAAACATTTCACATTCAAACATGATGGAAACGTATGGATTTAATTATCCAGACTCAGTGCAGGTTTTTTCTATATGAGGTCAACACTAAGCAACTTCATGTATGTTTGCAAAAAAACGAAGTCAAAATTCTTACAATATTCTACATAAAATGTTAATGTTTTCCCCAGTATATATTTAATTTTTGTTGTTTGTTTGTTTGTTGTGTGTTTATTTATTATTGTGTTTAGATGAAGCCATGGCTAGGAGTTGCATCACACATGTGCAGATCAAAAGTCACATTTCTGGAGTCAGTTTACTCTCCTTCCTCCTTTATTTGGTTTTGGGAGCTTGAGCTCAGATTGCCAGACTTGTACTGCAAACGCCTTTACCTGCTAAGCCACCTGCACAGCCCTCCTCCCAACAGGATTTCGCACCTCTGTTAGGATCGTTTCAGAATAACTCCACAGAGTCTCAAAATAAAATTCCTAGTAGCAGATATGGAAATCATTAATTTATAATAAAAATAATCGACTTCTTGCAGTAGCTTTCCAAATTTCAAATGATGTTGAAATTAGAAAATAAAAGTACAGACTCCTAATATTAGTACTTTACTAGAAGTCTTCTCTAAAAAAAAAAAACCCCTTCATATTTCATAAAAATTTGGCAAACTACTCATCTGATTTTCAGAATGCTCAAGTTTCAGATTGACACTTCCAATTTTTCTCTAATATGCACATAATATCTAGAGATATTTTAAATGCTCTTAAATGCTTTCAGTTGTTTTGCTATTACACAACAGAATTTTTCACATTTTCTTCTTGTTTAGGGTAAGAGTTCTGACGCTGGTTCTGTGTAGGTCCTCTGCTATAGTTACTTTTCTGGGAGCACCTTAACCACTTTAAAGGCTGCACGCTAAATGATACAAACTCGTTTTGATCCCCAGCAAGCTCAGCTTCGGGATTCCTGTGCTTTCTCGCGAGAACCTTTATCCCTCCATTTAGCTGGACCTCGGTGCTTAGTGCTATGCTTCTGTCTGCTTCCAACACCTGTCAGTCGCCTTCAGTAACAAAAAGAAGTTACATCCAAGCCAACAAAGAATGTCCTGGCTGGACAGCTCTCCCACAATGGCAGGTCCTGATTCCTGAACTAAGCTAGGAGTTTGTGACTGGAAAGAAGAGAATTAGGCGCTCAAGGTTAGAGAGTCTGACGCCAACATGGATAGAGGAGTTCCGGTTTCAAACAACCCAAAAAGTAATGACAAAAAATAAAGAGAAGAGAAAAGTGGACAAAGGGTAAAAGAGGGTTCAATTTCCAGATGATGCTAGGGTTGGGATGCCCCACGCCGTGAATTTTTACAATGCAGCTTATTCTAAAAGTCATATACTATGCAGGGGGGTGAGGGGAGCAAGAATCAAAGTGCTCAAATGTTATAATATTCCATTAAATAGGTCCGCAGATACCTATAGCAAGGAAATTCAGTTCTGACAGCCTTAGACCATTTTGTGTTATTATTAGAAAATTATGACCATGAGGGTTTTGTAATGAAAACAAGCTTAGTTTGCTCATAGCACTGTAGAGTGAAAACCTCCAACTGATGGGCAGCCAGTCTGTTCAGCCCATGGTGAGGGGGTTCTGCCCTCACAACATGGGATTGTGTGAAATAAGGGAAGAAGGAGAAGAAGCTGGGAAACCGAAACTCGCTTTGGAAAAAGCTCATTGGTTGAAGAAACAATTCTACCCCTGGAGAGCTGACCCATTCCCCATAAGAGGGTATTAATCCCTTTAGAGATTGGTGCCCAATGATCCAATAACCTCTCCCAGGCCCCATTTCTTAAACATCAACTACCATTCAATTTTATAATGGGAACCCAGCTTGGCGTGCATACACCTTTGCAGGACAAACCATCTCTACACCACAGCATGGATACAACCCGGTAGTGTTTGCAAAGGGTGCAGAATCGTATCCCACAAGCAGCAACAGAGAGTGAGAGGGTTGCCTTACCCCTACCCCCAGGGTCTGCAGGATGTATAGTATAGTCCAGAGGCCACGACACCAAAGAACGGCAGAAAACCCGTGTCTTTTCTAGTGGAAAGGTACGGGAGAAGGAAGGGATCAAATGTAAGAGAGGAGCAGACCTCTGAGCTCTAGGGGATCTAGAGAAAGATAAGAGTTCAGGTGCTTCATGGGGATCAGTGTTTGCCAGTGAGACAGACATGCCCTTGCAGTGATCAGAAACCCAGGGACGGAATGACTGAACAGAGGTTAGCAATGCATGGCTGGACAGACCTGATGAAGTAGTTCAATTAGGAGGACACAAACTGTGCTGTGGATCCAACAGAAGGAGCCATTTTAGTTACTAAAAGAACATTTTTTTTTCTTGGAGGACACAGCATGTAACACTGGTAAAGAAGGGCGGATAGATCAGAGTAGAGCTTACAGAAGAGGATCCTCTTCGTGAAGGGTGGCGAGTGAGAGCAAAAACCAGGGAAATAGTGACAGGAGGCCAGGGGCTGGTGAGCCAGCCGACAGAATGGGTCTATATTGGCCGACACACCATTGCTATTCTTAGCCTGGAATCCAGGAATCTTTTATTTCCCGTTTTAGCCCACTAGACATGAGGTAAAGCAGTTCTCAATTCATACTTGGAATGGGAAAAAATATTATTTAAAAGTACTACTCCCCTGGGAGACCAGAAAGATAGTTTTAAAATGAGAAGTCTCCTGGGACTGTGCTAGAGGCTTTTAAGTCGCTTGCTGCCGCATATTAGAGTAACGCCAGATTTCATCTACTATGAATAAAAGTTATTTTTTTTCAGCCTGACATAAAACTCAAGATATTGAAAGTTATACCTCTTTAAAGATGCAGCCAGTTAAAGAACAAGGGAGGGAAAAAAAAAGTCACGTAAAACAGAACTGACAGTGTAAGACGTACTTTGAAATATCAAGACAGAGAGCTGTGCTCCCTGAGAGTATGGAGTGGAATTGGGCTGATACTTTAAAACATGCTGTGTGACGATAACCCAGTGAGATCTTTGCTGGAATGAATTGGCCAGTATGTGGTGAGAAATAGGGAAGTCTTGTATCTGCTCTCCATTGGAGTATCAAATATGCTAAGGGCCTTGCTAGACTCTACTGCTTGAGAAGTAAGTGTAATTAATATATGCCTACTGTGTGCTGAAAACACGGAGCTAGCCTTTCTAATCTCCTTATAGATTATAGTCAATGAGAGAAAAAGAAATGAGGAAAGGGGAGGGGACTCTGGACGGACACACCATCTAATGTAATCTTTCTGCAGATTTTATACTGCACTGCGTAGAAAACAATCATTTGAAATCGAGGCAAAGACAGCTTTAATTTATTTGCCACAGTGCAACAGTTTGTTCATACTAGGGTAGGATTGTACTGGCTGATATTGTGGGTCAACTTGACTCAAGCTAGAGTCATCAAAGAGAAAGGAGCTTCAGTTGAGGAGATGCCTCCATGAGATCCAGCTGTAAGGCGCTTTCTTCAATTAGTGATCAATGGAGGAGGGTCCAGCCCATTATGGGTGGAGCCATCCTGGGCTGGTGGTCCTGGGTTCTATAAGGAAGCAGGCTGAGCAAGCCAGGGGAAGCAAGCCAGTAAGCAGCATCCCTCCATGGCCTCTGCATCAGCTCCTGCCTCCAGCTCTCCTGGTCCTAACCTGCTTGAGTTCCTGTCCTGACTTCCTCCAAAGATTAACCATGATCTAAAAGTGTAAGCCAAAGAACCCTTTTCCTCCCCAACTTGCTTTTTTTGTCATTGTGTTTCACCACAACACTAGAAATCCTAACTAAGACAATGATGAAATCTCAAAGTTGTTTTGGTTGAATTTCTCTAATTGCTAAGGAAGATGAAAACTTCTCTGAGATATGAATTTGGCATTTTTTTTCCTTCTTTTGAGAACTCTCTATTCAAATCACAGGTTCATTTTTGGAATGGCTTTTTTTTTAACTCTTTGTTCTTTGAGTTCTTCATGTATTCTGAATATTAATCATCTGTCAGTAGATAGCTGGGGAAGACCCTCTCCCACTGTGTGGCCTGCACTTCACCAGGTTGGTTGTTTCTTTTTTTTTTTTCTCTCCTTTATTAATTTATTCTTGTTACATCTCAATGGTTATCCCATCCCCTGTATCCTCCCATTCTTCCCTCCCTCCCATTTTCTCCTTATTCTCCTCCCCTATGACTGTTCCTGAGGGGGATTACCTCCCCCTGTATATGTTCATAGGGTATCAAGTCTCTTCTTGGTAACCTGCTGTCCTTCCTCTGAGTGCCACCAGGTCTCCCCCTCCAGGGGACATGGTCAAAGGTGAGGCACCAGAGTATGTGAGAAAGTCATATCCCACTCTCCACTCTACTGTGGAGAGTGTTCTGTCCACAAAGGTCTAATATCCAAAATATATAAAGAACTCAAGAAATTAAACACCACCAAACCAAATAACCCAATTGAGAAATGGGGCATGGAACTAAACAGAGAATTCTCAACAGAGGAATATCAAATGGTTGTTTCTTTAAGAGCGCAGAAGCGTTGTAGCTTCATGAGTCACACTTGTCAACTGTTGGCCTTTTAAATTTGACTAATGGAGTCCTTCCTATTCAGGAATCCCTTTCTGATATGTTTGTCACCTGGGCAACTGCCTATGTTTTCTTCTTGAAACACTTGAATTTTCAGTGTTTCAGATTTTACAGTTAGGCTTTTGATCCATCAGGAGTTAGTTTTTGTACAAGGTGATAAATACAGCTCCATTTTCATCCTATTGTGTGTTGACATCCAGTCCTCAAGATAATTTGTTGAAGATGCGCTATTTAATACAGTGTATGTCTTTGTCACCTTTGGCACATATTAAGTGGATGAAGTTACATGTGTTCACATTTGGGTCTTCAATTTTATTCCATTGGTCTACCTATCTTTTTTTGTGTGTGGGCCAGTATCATATATTTTTATTACTATTGCTCCATAATGTGGCTTAAGATCTGGAATTGTAATCCCTCTAGCACTGTTCTTTTTGCTCAGGATTATTTTGATTACCTGGGTCTTTTATTATTCCATATGAATTTCATGATATGTTTTCTGTTTATCCAAACAATAAAACTGATTTTGATTGGTGTTGCATTTAATCTGTAAGTATCTTTTGCAGAATGATCATTTTCACAATATTAATTAATTTTAATTAATGGTTAATATTAATATTAATGCTCACCAATCCATGAGCATAGGATGCCTTTCCACTCTCTGATGTCTTTCTCTATCTCTTTCTTCAGAGGTTTAAAGTTTCGCTATGGTCATTCTTCACATTCTGGATTAGGTTTATTCCTAGGTTGGGTGTTGTTGTTGTTGTTGTGGTGGTGGTGATGGTGGTGGTGGTAGTGGTGGTGGTGGTGGTTGTTTGAGGCCATTGTAAATGGGAGTGTGTCCATGATCTCTTCTCTGTGTTTCTTGTTGATGTATTTTTAAAAAAAGCTTTTGGTTTACACAAGTAGATTCTGTATCCTGCCACATATTGAATTTATTATTTCTAAAAGCTCCCTGGTAAAGTTCTGGGAATCTATTATACAATATATTGTCTGCAGATAGGCATTGTTTGACTTCTTTCTCTACTTGTACCCCTTTAATTACCTTATTGTTCTAGACAGGACTTCAAGTACAAAGTTGAAAAGGATTAGGGATAATGGGCATCCCTGTCCCATTCTTAGCTTCAGTGAGATTGCTTTAAGATTTCTCCATTTAGGATGATGTTAGGTGTAGGATTATCATAGAAAACTTGTCTTGTGTTGGGATATACTGCCCTTAGCCCTACATTCTCTAGGCCTTTCATCATAAAGGCATGTTGGATTTTATCAAAGGCTTTTTCTTTATTTATTGAGATGACCATGCTATTTTTGTCTTAAAATCCATTTGTGTGGTTTATTACATTTAACTACTTGTGTATGTTGAACCATCCTTGCATTTCAAGGGTAAAGATAACTTGGTAGTGGTATACAATCTTTACGATGTATGTCTGTGGAGGTTAATTTATTAGTATGGCCTACTAATGTTTATTATCAAGCCTAGAGTTATTATTTTGGAGGTATTTTCTAACCCACTAGCAATTAATCAAGACACAGACACCTGTTATATTTTAAAATAGCCTTAGTAACCTGTGGCAGGGCAGATATTAATCCCCTAAACTACTTCCCATATTAGGGCAGGTATCCCATACCCTGTCTCAATCCCATGCCATCTGCTTCTATTAATTTCTAGCGAGCTACTTCCCATCCATAATCCCAAATACTTGCTAATTATCATCATCTGGGCCAAATCTCCATTTATGCCAGCCATGTGCTTCTTGCTTCTTCCTGCCCTCACCCATGGTTCCAGCCTCCTTAATCCAACTCTTCTCCTCCAGTCTCTCCTCCGTGCCTACATATTCTCTCTCCTCAAAGCCTGGGAACCTTCCCCACACCTATCCCATTTGCTCTCTGCCCAGGTGTGATGGCTTTTTATTGGTCAAACAGGTATAAGTTCTTGAGACACAGTTACATAGCAACCTTGGGGCACAAAGACAACAAACAGTAATTAGCATCAAGGTATTTCAGACTGACCTCCAACATATGTCTGTATTCTATTTGCAAGTATTTTATTGATTACTTTTTAATCTGCGTTCACCGGAGATATCAGCCTGTAGTTTTATGTTGTTGTTTCTGCTGCTGCTGCTGTTGTTCTTTTAACCTGGTTTAGATATTAATGATATTGGATTGTTGTCTCTCCCTCCCTCCCTCCCTCCCTCCCCCTCTCCCTCCCTCCCTCCCCCTCTCCCTCCCTCTCCCTTCTTCTTCTTCTTCTTCTTCTTCTTCTTCTTCTTCTTCTTCTTCTTCTTCTTCTTCTTCTTCTTCTTCGTCTTCTTCTTCTTCTTCTTCTTCTTCTTCTTCTTCTTCTTCTTCTTCTTCTTCTTCCCTCCACCCCCCTCTCTCTCCAAGAAGGACTGGCTACACATCTTCTTTCAAAGTCTGGTAGAATTCTGCTCTGAATTCGTCTGGTCCTGGGCCTGTTTTAGGTGGAAGGCTCTTCACTATTTCAATCTCCTTATTTGTGATGAGTCTATTTAAGTCATTGACTTCTTCTTGGCTTAACTTTGATGGTTTGGCTGCATTTAGAAACACACCCACTTCTTTAAGATTTTCTATCTTAATAAAGTACAGAGTTTTGATGTAGTCCCTTATAATATTGTGAATTTCTTCAATATCTATTGCAATGTTTACCTGATCACTTCTGATTCTGTTAATATTGAGGTTTTTCTTTCTTCTTATTAGATGGGTAAAGTGTCTGTCAAGTTTATCTTCTCAAAGAACCAATTCTTAGATTTGTTGATTCTTTGTGTTTTTTTTTTCTATTTTGTTCATTACTGCTATGATATTTTATTATTTCTGGCCATTGGATGGGTTTGGACTTGGTTTGTTTCTCTTCCCCCTCCCCAACTTTTTGGGTTGCATCATTACTGAGGTATTTCTCTGTCTGTGCTCTTTCTGTTTTTTTTTTAAATGTAAGCTCTTAGAGCTAGACATTTCTCTTAATGTGTCCCAGAGGTTTTGTTGTATTTACATTTTCATTTAGTTCTAGGAAGTTTTTAAACTATCTTCTTTGACCCATTCATCATTAAATAATGAGTTATTTAGACTTCACAGGTTTGCTTATTTTCTAGAGGTTTTTTCCCCCTGCCAATTTTAAGCTTTATTACATTGTGGTCAGATGGGATACAGGAAATTATTTCGATCTTTTTGAATTTGTAAAGATATGTTTTATATCCCTGGACATGGTCTGTTTTTAGAAAAGATCCCATGTGTTATTAAATAGAATGTGTGTTCTTTGATATTTGAGTAGAAAGTTCTATAGATATCTGTTAATTACGTTTGATGTATTATGTCAATTAATTTTTATGTTTCTCTTTAGCTTTTGGTCCAGATTTACTGATTGTTAGAGAAAGTAGGTATTGAAATCACCTACTCTTGATGGATTGATGTTGACCTGTGTCTTTAAATCCTGTAGTAAGATTTAGGGGTGGTTGTTGTTGTTGTTGTTGTTGTTGTCATTTCTGTTTCATTTTATTGGGCATCCCAGAGTTTGGTGCATATATGTTTAGGATAGTAATGTCTTCTTGGTTAACTGTTCCTTGGTTAGAATGAAGTATTCCTCTTTATTTCTTCTGATTAGTTTTAGAATGAAGTCTGTTTTGTTGGATATTAGTATAGAGGTGGCTGGTTGCTTGTCGGTCCCATTTGGTTGGAGTACTTGTGTCCATCCTTTTACTCCAAGGGAGTACCTATCTTTAAAAGCAAGATGTGTTTCTTGTAAGCATCAGGCAGGTAGGGATTGTTTCTTCATCCATCTAGTCTGTCTCTAACTTTTGGTTAGAGCATTGAGTAGATTTCTTTTGTTGGTTCTGAGTTTATTATAAATACAGGGTGTTGGGCAAGGAAAAAAGATGTAGGGGGATCTGTGTTGGGTCTATAGGTTGGAAATGTCTTGGGTGGAATGAATCCAGTGGACAGAGTGGACTGGGCTGGTATTCAGCATCTGCTTCATGTTCCAAGCCTTAATTATAGGGGTAGATAAGTCTCAGTAGAAAAGGTAGATATTATATGGGAGATACGGGAAAGCCCTGTGGCTTGGCAGCTAGGCGGAGAGGATCCTGGCCAAAGACCAGAGCTCCTTTGCAGCGAAGGCAGAGGAAGGCCAGACTAGGCTGGTCGACTCGTTGTGAGGTCCAGGCTAAAGCTGGTGGATTGAGGAAAATGGATGGGGAAGGAGGGCAGGGATACCCAGCAGGCTACACCCTGGAGGAGACCTGGGAAGAAGTCTGGGTATGGAGTGGAATGGTGGGGGGGGGGGGTGCGAGGGGACCTCTGGGTGGATGCAAAAGGGGTGGATATATCCTGGACAATCTAAAAACTTTATCAAACAATTCTAAGGCAGAAAATAGAATCATTTTAAGAATTTTAAGAATTCGTTTTCCCTTATAGATGTGTGGGAGAAAAAGCTGCCTTTGTTGTTGTTGTTGTTTTTTCCCCCACAGTAAAAGTATAATAGAAGGTCCTGAACAACAGAAAATTTTTCTTTCATGATCATAAAATGAATTATCTATAAACCCTGGAAAACAAAACTGTCCTTTATCTCACTAATGAGTCCCCATGGAATATTTCCTGCCACCTCCCATGCATATTAATTGTATGTTTACGAATAATCATCAAGCAAATCAGAGACATCTAATGAGAAAAGCAGAAGTATGCAGGGATCCCACATCTCACCCAGGTTGATGAGTGTCCCCTTGGCAGTACACGCCACTAGGAGGTGGAATTACCAGCCTACAGTTCATCTACTGGAGCTGCATTGCAGACAAGGTTACTCACAATTCGTTTCCTGCTACACTTAAGTCCTGCTCTGTCTTTAAAAGAAGACATAAAAAGACTACTTGTCTGATCCAGGTTCACACTAGATTCCAATAGTGTGCATAGACAAGAAAATAGTGATTCAGCAGTATTAGATCATGTGCGTGTGTGTGCGTGCATGTGTGTGTGTGTGTGTGTGTTGGGGGTCGTGCATGTATATGAGTGTGTGGTAACCTGAGGTCAACATTGGTTGTCTTGCTCAATTTCTCTCCACTTTATTTTTAGAGACAATTTCTTCCTGAACCTGAATTCAACAATTAGGCTAAACTCTCTGGCCAGTGAGATAAAAGGGACCCTCTTGTCTCTGCGTCTCCAGTACTGGGGTCACAGATGTGTGTACCATTTTATATGTGAGCTTGGGATCCAATTCAGTCCTCTTATTCTGACGGCAAAAGCTTTACCAACTGAAACACACACACACACACACACACACACACACACACACACACACACACACACGATAGTACCTTCTAATAAAATCTGTCAGTCCAGTGCAAGAGTTGTCTCACTGTGAAATCAGGCACCTGGCAGTCATCTTCAGCCCGTCTCATAACCCTGTCAGTTCTGTGTATTAGCAAACTGCATTTCTGTCTTGATGTCAAGTGTAAGTTCTTCCCAGCTGCCTGTTTGGTTCTTTCCTGCATCTTCTATGGCTCAGGAATGGCATGTGCAGGATGCCACATAGTATGAAGGGAGAAATAACTAGAGCAACTGTTCTTCTCATACACACACACACACACACACACACACATACATACATCATGGCACATTTATAGTCATATATACACATATACATACATATATGCGTATATATGCATGAACAGACACATGCACAAATGCACACACAGATGTGCCCATACATACATACACGTATGCACATGTGCACACAGAAACGCATGTACTCGTGTACTCACATATATGTGTACACACAAATACATACACTCATGTACTCACACACATGTGCGCACACACACACACACAAACATTCATTCATGTATTCACACACATGTGCAGACACACACAAACAAGATAAATGATTTAATGGTTACATTATCTCTATGGTCAAAAAAAGAATGGATGTCTCATAATTTGGTAAAATTAGTAAGTCAGATGTATTCTAACAGAGAAGCTCTTTCTCATATGTATTTATTTTCTGTTTGCTGCATAGGGGTTTTCCTGATTTGACCAAGAAATTTTATCAATGTATGTTGAATGTAACTAAGAAATACTCAAATTTCAGGTAGTGTGTTTTCTGCCAATCAAAAGATTATTTCATAATACTTTTACTTCAGCTTTGCAGCTGTTTCCTTTTAGAAAATATTAGTTTGTGACCAATAAAGTAAAATCCATTGTTACAGAAAAATATATTTATTTTTAGTGCATAATTGTAGCTATATGCATTTGCATACCCAGATATACAGATGCCAAGAAGGAAATGGAGGGGGCTAGAGAGAGAAACACTCTGAAATACAACCAATTTAAATGAAAGGCATTTTGAATAGCCATTGCTTTGGGTGAATAAGGTCTTTATATTAAAATGTTGCAGATTGTGTAATCCAAAGAGACAGATTGTTAGTGTCCTGTGTACAGATAGTCCAATTTCAGCCTGGAAATTGAAACTTTTTTACAACGAGTGTCTCTTTCATGACACTAAAGGCTTTTTTTGGTTATCATTAGTGTCAAAGCAACAATTTAGATTCATCATGGTTTTGAACATTTACATTGATTTTCCAAACTAAAAGGTCTATAAATTGAATTCTATTTGTCTTGATGTGGCCTTTTTTCCCCTCGTAAAAGCCTGAGAAATGAGTTTTTATTTATGTAATAAGACTTTGTGTTACTTAATTTAATTGATAGGCAGTAAATTATCAACAGAGTGAATTCACAGGAATTTAACTTTCAGCTTTACTGTGTCCTTCCGTAATTTTTCTATTAAAATGGAAGCTGAAACATGAGAATACTTATCTTTGATTATTATTCAGAATTACAGCCATTTTTTCTTTTGTTTGTTTGTTTGTTTGTTTGTGATACAGGGCTTCTATATGTAGCCCAGATTGTCCTAGAATTTACTACGTAGACCAGGCTAGCCTTGAACTCACAAGAGATCCTCTTGCCTCAGCTAGGATTACAGGTTATCTTTTAAAGTAACTATGCTTTAAAATACATACATGTGCATACATGTGCATGTGTATGTTAAGAGAAAAGTACATCAATATGATGCAAATTCACCAACCGTGAAAATTATATTCTGCTAAATAGTGGGATGTGAAGCTATTTCATTTGCATTTGTAAGTGTTCCAGCACCTGTTTGTTGTTGTTTTGTTTATAATTGGCTGCTGGGGCTCAAACTCAGGACCTTAAGCTATGAGGCAAGGGCTTTACAAGGAACGCCACCCTGTGAGTCACTGACGCACGAGGTTCCTTTGTGGTAACATCATAGCAAATTCTCTCCAGGTAAGTATTTTTGCCCTTGAAACAACAAGCAATACAACATTATTAAGATAAACCAGTAAGTAAACTTTCTTTAGAAATTATGTGTTATGCAAATCCCTAAACAGTGATACTTATACAATGAAAAGAACAAACCAGAAAAGTGTCACAATGTCCTCACAGTTACAGACATTGCAAACTGAAGTTTGTAATTCGTGCCTTTAACATGTGTGCTACACACCAAGAAACAAACCCGTGAACATCATATTCTGATCCAGTCTATATTGGTCTGGCCTGGTTCCCCATTTTATACAGAAGGGACCTAGATCTAGAAAGTCAGTGGGCAATTTTCAAATAACTAATGACAATAATTGACATGAGCTTAAATCTGTCTATTCTCAATACTAGTATATAATCCACTGTAATCTTCTCCTATACCTATTTAAACACAATACCACTTACTAGGTAAGACATTACCATCAAATGCATAAGTAAAAATCTTAATATGTTCCATAGAGACATAATTATGTCAGAGTCATAATACAGTAAATGTACACACACACACACACACACACACACACACACACACACACACACACACACACACACACACCAGAAAGGCATATGCAACTGAAGACAGTTCTCTTGAAGGGAGTGAAAGAAGCATTCAAATCTCCATCAACCAAGAAAAAAAAAACTCCATCAACCTTAATCTCTCTCTTCCTCCTTCCCTCCTTCCCTCCTTCCCTCCTTCCCTCCTTCCCTCCTTCCCTCCTTCCTTCACTCCCTGTTTGCCTCCCTCCCTTCCCATTTATACCATATTACATTCCAGGAATAACCATTATTCCTTTAGCCTATTAGATAATAGCTATTTTAACTAAATATAAAAAAAAATATATTCAGCATATCAAAACCAGAAACAGTACAGATTATTAGGGAAAAAAATGTAGGCCACATGATATAGGCCGGATCACACAGTACATGCAGGTCATTAGAGAACCATAGTTAGTAGCTATGTGGCTGGTTCGAAGTTTTTAGTTGGATATAAGATTCAGCCTCAGCTAAATGACCCCAAGTGAGATGATTCATGGCCGTTGCTGGGCTGCTGACCTCTCTGTGGTAATGGTAGGTGTCCACTGGATTACTTCATCATGAGAAAAGCATAAATAAGAAAAATAAGAAAAGAAGTTGGCATGGGAAACTGGAATCAATTTACTATTCATTTTCTTGCTCGCTTTTTAACTATTGCGAAGGGGGGAAAAAAGAAAAAAATAAATAATGCGAGCCCTGAATTGGGCATCATAAGCTTGGTAGACCACAAGAGAGCTACAAGACTGCACAGTCAGAATGCAGGGTATTTTCCCGGGGGACTCTTCATATGGATGAGGTGTTGAGGTTAAGCAGAGAAAGAGGATGCTGAGAAACAACTCTCAGCTCAATACAGATACAGTGTGGTTTGAATGAGAAATATCCCCAGGGGGCTACCTGGTGCCTTTGTTTCAAGAGGAGAAACCTTTAAAATGTGGTTCTTGGAAACTGAGACAGAGGGGAGGACATTCTAGTGGGACTCTAGATGAGAGAAGCATGGGAGAATGGCAAAGTAGAAGGATCTAGAGGTTCCTAGAAACCTACAAGTAGAACATTATGATAGGCAGATTTGGGCACAGGGGTCCCGCTCAAACTAAGGCACCAGCCAAGGACAATACAGGCGGTAAACCTTAAACCCCTACCCAGATCTAGCCAATGGACAGAACATTCTCCACAGTAGGGTGGAGAGTGGGATATGACTTTCTCACATACTCTGGTGCCTCACCTTTGACCATGTCCCCTGGAGGAGGAGACCTGGTGGCACTCAGAGGAAGGACAGCAGGTTACCAAGAAGAGACTTGATACCCTATGAGCATATACAGGGGGAGGTAATCCCCCTCAGGAACAGTCATAGGGGAGGGGAGTAAGGGGAAAATGGGAGGGAGGGAAGAATGGGAGGATACAAGGAATGGGATAACCATTGAGATGTAACAAGAATAAATTAATAAAGGAGAAAAAAAGGAAAAAAATAAAATAAAATGTGGTTCTTGCAAGAGGCAGCAACAGCACGGTCCACTGTGGGGGGGGTGGGGGTGGGCTTTGAAGCTGTGTAGCCAAGTCCCATTTTCTGACCACTTCCCACTTCCGGTTCCTTTGAGAGGTGAAGAGGTGAGGAGTCCCACCTGAGTGCTCCCACCTCCCTTCCTGTCTTTCCTTGTCAGGATGGATTATCTTCCTCCCAACTTGTGAGCCAAAATAAGTCCCTTTACATCACTATGCAAATGAAGCTTATGTAAATGACCCTGCTCTTACTGTGTAAGGAAAATACAGGAAGAGAAGGAAGCCCTAAGGTCCATCACAACTACAACTACTTAATGTTAACCTTAGAATTACATTTTAATATCCCACTGTAGTCACTTTTGGTTAAATTCTTGTGAAAAATCTAAGCTGATTTTTTTTCCTTATTTAAAATATTTCTTCCTTTTTTTTTTTTTTTTTTTTTTTTTTAGCTTTTGCAAAATTTTTGAGTAGGTCTGTAAATAGATCAATCTCCTCAGCGTTTCTTTATTCGTGTTTTATCAGCTGCTGGGCACATGGACTGGAAGGACTTTTAAGATGAAAGTTTCTTCGTGTTTTCCAAAAATACAGAAGTAAAGTTAGAGTATTTCTCAGAAGCCAATGCTCCATTCTTTTTTGCCCCTATTAGTCACAGTTTGACACCCACTTCAGTGGGTGAATGCGAGGCGTGAGTTAGGGGCCCTACATTCTAAATCACTTTTGCTCTGTCTCCGGAAAAGTAAGATTTCTGTGCTGGAGAAGGTTGAAATGGGTCTAATTGGGGAGCTGAAGTTAAGGCCCCATTATTGGACTTTAATAGGTTTGAAAGTTCTCAGGACACCACTAATTATCCCACTAATATTTCTGCATCCGTGGTATTCATTTAGGCAACAGAGGGGAATAGTTACCAAGGCCATTAGAAAAATTAGCGTCGCACCTATTTCCTGCATGATTGAGGCAATTATTTGGGGTTTGTCTCTTAATGTTGGGCACCTGTACACATTAAAAATTCCAGATGAGGTCTCAGAGATGGGTACGTGGTTGCCTGTGTCTGAGTTTTCATTTTAAATTGTAATTAGAGCAAGTAGAATTATAAAATCCAAGTCTGGCTTCTTTCCAAGCAGCTCTAAGCACACCGTCCCTCTTTTCACCAAGAGAAAACAGAAAAGGGGGTCAATCTAGCTATCTGTCTCCTCCGTTGCTCTTGGGGACCATGTTGTGAACCTCGTAGAACCTTTTTACACAAATAAACTGGTAAAGTAACATATTAACTCCGTGGGGAAATAGGATTCATTCCGATGAGTCAGTTTTAGTTTTTAAGCATTCACTGAAACAAGATTTTTAGCTCTTTTCTTGTTATGACCTAAGAAATGATGGAATGGGGTTTATAGCTTTTATTTATGTATTCATGTCTTTCTGAAACAAAATAGGTATGAATTTCCTCCAATTTTAAGAAAGTGGTCCCTTTCGTATTTGTAACAATTCATATCTTTAAAAATATTTACCCATATTGAGAATTTATGGTAATGGTTTATTTTCTCTATTTCTAAGATATGTTTTGTCTTCAACCACTCTTCCCATTCCTTATACAGCTTTTAAATGCCATTAATTTGCTGGGCCTAGTGGTACATGCCTTGAATCCCAGCATTTAGGAAGGCAGAGGCAGAAGGATCTCTATGAGTTTAGATCAGCGACTTCTGGGACAGCCAGACCTAGATAGTAAGACTGCCTCAATTAATTGATTAATTAAAATTTATATTTGTTTCACAATCTGAGTCTACTTATTCAAATATTCAAAGACTTCCTGGTTATGGATTTGACTTTTCCTTTGTCTCAACATCCTCATGATATTTGTTTCTTCTTTGAGATTCATTTTACTTGAAATTTTAATCTCTCTTGAACCATTAGTTTCTAGAATTACATGAGGCATATTTTGAAGTGAGATTTTTGAAAAAGGATTGCTCCGTCAGGGCTCTACGCCATGCCTCAGTGAACATTGTTGCTCTCAGATTCCCAGATTTTTGATTTCCCATCAATTCAGGCAGAGTCGAGGACCACATGACCTTACAATTTCTGTTGTCTTCTCTTGCCTTGGGCAAAGTGCTAGTGTCTGAATAGAGACTGCAACCACACATGAGAGGATACATCTGATGATGGAATCTCGGGGAGCATTTGACGCCCTGCCGTCCATGTGAGGGTGTAAGTCGGGCAACGCTCGCTTCAGTTTCATGGGGGGCGGGGGGCAGATGCATAGATTTCTGCTTTCTGGGAAGGGAGTCACATTAAACTCCCTTTCATGAGCATGCCTTGTCACCTGCTCTCCCAGCCACTCAGAAAAGGGGAGGATGATGCGAGGGAAGAGGAGGGCATCTAAGCAGAAACCACCGTGAACATTAAAGTTCCTGCATTCTTAGCCAGACTCGTTGGCACACAGCTAGAATCATAGCGCTTGAGGCTGGGCCACAAGAACGGCGAGCCCAACAACTTCCTGGAGTACCTAATGAGACACCATAGAGACAAACAAAGCCTGAGTAAAGTAAAACATTAAGTAAATGTTAGGATCCACGTGTTGTATTTCTGTTTTTACTCGTCCATTCTGGCATTTATACCTAAGGGATTTACACACAAGGTGAGTTCTTTCTCCTGGGCCCGGGTCATTAGCAATTTAGGTTTCAGCAGAGAGTACCCCCAGCTCCTAGATAACAGTCTTTGTACTATGTCTTTCCATGGCAGAAGTAGATAAAGGGTTACTGGGAACCTCCTATGAAGCTCTACCATCATGCACCCACGACCACCCAGAGGCCAGCTCTCACACACCACACTGCACCCACCACCACCCAGAGGCCAGCTCTCACACACCACACTGCACCCATCACCACCCAGAGGCCAGCTCTCACACACCACACTGCACCCACCACCACCCAGAGGCCAGCTCTCACACACCACACTGCACCCACCACCACCCAGAGGCCAGCTCTCACACACCACACTGCACCCATCACCACCCAGAGGCCAGCTCTCACACACCACACTGCACCCACCTCCATCCAGAGGCCAGCTCTCACACACCACACTGCACCCATCACCACCCAGAGGCCAGCTCTCACACACTACACTGCACCCATCACCACCCAGAGGCCAGCTCTCACACACCACACTGCAGGAGTATTTTTCAGCATACCAGCTTTGAAAGAAGCACGTGCACCTAGTTTCTGGCACGTGGGCCTGTTGTTTTCTTTCCATCACCTTATTGCATCTAGGAAAAATTCTTAGAATGGTTTATTCTTCATCTTCTGTTCTCTGTAGTGCATTTTTCATCCCTGGGATTCTGACATGTTGGATTTCGTGGACCCTTAAGAGTGAGACCCTTAGGTCTTTCTGTGCTACCATCCACCTCCATGAGTATCGTTTCCTGATCAGTCTTGCCTCCTTCATTCACCAGCAAAATAACAAAGGGCTGATAATGAGACTGTGTGTGTGAGGTGACACACAGCACTGGAAACTGAGTGATGGGCAGGTGTTAGCTGACAGTGAAGTGTGCACCAGTGCTATGCACACATCAGCCCTGTATGAGCACGGACCAGTCCATCCTAGCCTAAGCTCCTTTAAAGCCTGGCTTTACAACTGTCGCTCTCGTCGGACAGGCATGGCTCTGGCTGTGTTTCAAGGATGAGGTGGGGGTTAAGGATTCTAGAAAGGGATGGTAAAGAACTGAACCATGAAAACAGGTGAAATGGCACCGTTAACATCAGAGTAAAAGCTTTGTTTTGTCTAAACGGGAAAGGCAAATGTGTTGTTATAGTTTAAAGTGACAGGCAGATGATAGCATGTTTTATGTGAGGAGAGCTGGGTGAGGCTCTGATCGCTGTGGATGAGCCTTCAATAGGAGAGGCGGGTCAGCTGCGACACTAAGATTTTAAGAGCTGACACAGATTCTAAGAGATGGCCCAGGTAAAATTATTTTACTTCTAAGATAAACAGCTGAGGAATGTCACACTTGATATCCTGAAACGTCATGTAAATTGGAATGTGCCCATCCCTAGAGGACACTGAAGGAGCCACACATGAACAAGCAGGCTAACTCACTGATGTTGAGACAAGTCCCTGTTTACAGAAAAGGTTTTATAATTGGAGCAAAAGCACAGTTTGGAGCTCAGGTTGTGAGCTTATGGGCGCGCTGGTCTTCCTGATTGTTTGAATTCTCCGTCTTCTGTGGTCAGTCATAAAGTATGAATTTACCGATTCAACTGGCCCAAGGGACAAAGACAAGATAACGAAGCATGGCTTCGACAGAAGAGCAGAAGTGGACGGGAACTCCAGACCTAACAGCCCAAGGGGGAGGGCACACGTGAAAATCCACTGACATCAGAGGCTTCTGATGTGATGAGTGCACTGTGGTCAGAAATGTGCGTGTTAACGTTCATCTTCCTGAGGCAGAGCATTTCCCCAGGGCCAATGCCTCTGCGAGATTCAGCACTAAAGCAACTATCAGGCAGTTCCAGGAGTACCGCCAGCCTAAGAACAGGGGATGAATTGCCAAGTGTGCCATCTACATGAAACCTGCACTTTAAAAGAAAGAGTAAGTTGAAGAGGAAAACAGAGAACTAGATGCCAATGTCCTTGTGTTCAGTAATAAGAGAACAATGTTTTCTCTACATAGCGTGAAGAAGAAGGTTTGCAAGACTCAGTCCAAATGGGATCTGAAAAATGATAGAGGAAAACTAGAAGATTTAAATGGAATCAAAGATGATTATGAAAACCAAGGGCATGTGCCCTGACCTCGATAAGAAAGAAATTACTAATATATTGCTTTCTTAAGGGAGTTATCATTTTATGTCTCTAAGATGATAAGTCTATTTTAATCGAGTTCTTGAGTGTTTACATCACTATATTCATTAGTAATGACATATTATAGAAAATCAAAACCTTGCTGTTGGAATATGAATTTAACAGTGCTAATAGTTAGACTCTCTAATGCTCATGCTGTTCTTTGTCATTAGGTGTAATGACATAAACATAATTTTCAGCACATCACAATCATGTAATATAGCAGATATATATTATAAATATACATATTTACAACATTTGTTGGACATAATTCAGCTCGCTGATGAATAAGAAATACAAGTTTTGAAGGAGGCACTTATTGAAGTCCCCCTCCATACAAAACAAAATATGAGAGTAAGCCAAAAAAAATCCATTTAAAAGCATTGAAAGCAGGAAGCAGGGAGTTATGACACCCTTGACACTGAGGTGTTCACTGCCTTTGCACACCTTACCCCAGACTTCCAAAGTGTGCTCCGGGTTCTGTGGCCAGTGCTTTGGATGTGAGGTAGCATGTATTTAAACATGTCATATTCTCTCCTACTTTATGAAAGCATTTGGCTCCTGTCTGTGTGAGACTGTAGGACACATAAC
This sequence comes from Acomys minous, assembly GCF_964271855.1. Lineage (NCBI taxonomy): Eukaryota > Metazoa > Chordata > Mammalia > Rodentia > Muridae > Acomys > Acomys minous. The sequence goes on from NC_140495.1 coordinate 101,072,620, forward strand.
TGCAAGCTATCTTGGCTTACGTCCCTCAAAGAAGCTATGATCCTAAACTGAAGTTGAGCGTGCTGTGTGTGTTGTTCCCAAGTTCATTGGCCACTGGAATGTTCCATTTTCATTCTGTAGTCAACCGGCTTTCAATTCTACGTACTTGAGTGGGGAAAGGGAGAGAGCTCCCAGAATTCACATGCTCCGAGTAGCTGTTCTGTGACCAGCCCCAGGAGTGAGATCCGTAAGACATATTGTTGCTGAGTGATGCTCCCTTAAAGAGGAAATGAATGTGGCTGTCACTCACTATATAGCACACGGCAACAGAGCATCAGAGCATCAAATATCTAGTAAACCTGAATTTTTTTCAAATTGTACTTCATTTTTACTATTTTTTTCTTGGCCATAATATGAAAAATTCTAGAATGGTATTTCTGAGTTTTATTCTAAATGATGATTTGCTTCAGAAAAGAAAAAGCTTACTGAAAAAAAAGCACGTCAGTCATTTATTATGAGATATGACTGTGTTATGGTTTTCCTAAGGTAGTAAATTAGGAAACAAGACAGATGTTTTGAAATGAGAAGTTAGTCAATAGAAACCATGTTTGTTAACTTAACGTGCCAAGCAACTGCTATGACTGTCTTTCCTATGTAAATATCACCGTGGCCAGGTGGTGGTGGCTCACACTTTAATCCCCGCACTTGGGAGGCAGAGCCAGGTGGATCTCCATGAGTTCAAGGCCAGCCTGGATTACAGAGGGAGTTCCAGGAAAGCCAGAGCTATTACACAGAGAAACTCTGTCTCGAAAAACCAAAAATAAATAAATAAATAAATAAATAAATAAATAAGCAAACAGAAAAACAAACATCGCCGTGTTGTTAGCATTTATCGTAAAGTTAGACAGGGTTGAGCTTTACAACACAAGACATGGTGTAATAGTTGAGTCACAATATAGAACCTGTGCTGACTGTATCAATATAAACTTTGAGAATAAGCAAACCTAAGCAATAATACAGCCAAGCCAGTGGTTTCCCTGCTGAGAGTGAGGCATGGGTGTAAACTGATGCCTGTGGTGCCATCCATGAGGATACTGGGGAGTTTTGATTTTTAATATACATATTGGCCTCATAGATACACTTAGGGTATGACTATTTTATTTCTTTTTTATTTTATTAATTTATTCAGATTACAACTAAATTGTTATCCCATCACTTGTATCCTCCCGTTCCTCCCTCCCTCCCTCCCACTTTCACCCTATTCCCCTTCCCTAGGTCTAAGACTGAGGGGGACCTCCTCCCCCACCATATGGTCATAGGTTATCAGGTCTCATCTTGGTAGCCTGCTTATTCTTTCTTTGAGTGCCATCAGGCCTCCCCACCAAGGAGAGGTGGTCAAATATGAGGCATTTCAAAGTTTACGTTAACAATAAGTTATTTCCTTAAAGAGAAATTGTAATGCTAACCGAAAGCTAAAAATTGAACGCATCGAATCTTTTTTTGTGTATGTCTGAGTGTGCCATGTTGTGTGCATGTTTTTACATAGGTATGCACGGTTTCATGTGTGAGTGCACATGTGCACCAGGAGAGCAGGGCGGCAAGAGCATGAGGCAGCTGGGCACAGTACATGTGCAGTCAAGAGGCAGACAGATGGATTCTGGGGTCCACATGGCCTCTTCCACTTTGGCATTTTGTTCAGTTTGAGACACTAGTCTAGAACTGCCAACATTTATGGGGAGACCTCTGTCAAATGTCGCCCCTGGAAATGCCTCCACTGTGACACCCACACATGTGTCTCCTAGGTAGTTTGGTTTCTTGTTTTGTTTTGTTTGTTTTCTTATAATGTACATTTAGTTTTGAGGAGGTCTTTTGGGCTTTTTGGTTTCGTTCTTGGCTTTTTGGTGGGGCTCCTTTCCCCCTCCCTCCCCAACAGGGTTTCTCTGGGTCGTCTTGGCAATCATGGACTCCCTTGGTAGACCAGGCAGGCCTAGAACTCACAGAGAACCACCTGTCTCTGTACCACCACCACCCTCCCCGCCCAGTGCTGGGATTAAAGGCATGCATGCGCCATCACGTGTGGCACATTCAGTTTTGTTTTCTTTTCTTTATTTAAAATTTTTTATATAAATTTATTTACTTTACATCCCATTCGTAGCCACCCTCAGCTCCTCCCAGTTCCACTCTTTCTCCTCCTTCCCCCTCCCTTCCTCTTCCTCCCTAGGCCCCTCCCCTAGTCCTCAGAGAGAGGAGCCCTTCTCCCCTACCAACTGACCCCAGCCTACCAAGTCGCATCAGGGCTGCCTGCATCCTCTTCCTCTGTGGCCTGGTAAGGCACTCCTCCAGGGGAAAGTGATCAAGGAAAAGACAAGTGTCCATGGCAATGACAGCCCCCATTCCCCGTACTAGGGGACCCATATCGAGGCTGAGCTGCCCACTGGCTACCTGCATCTGAGGAGGAGGCCCAGGTCCTCTCCACGCATGGTCCTTCGTGCATCAGTCTCCTCAGTCCCCATTGGGCCCACATTTGTTGGTTCTGTTGGTCTCCTTGTGAAGCTCCTGTCCCTTCCAGATCCTTCTATCCTCCCACTCTGCCCTCTGTCCGAAGTCTGGCTGTGAGACTCAGCTCCTGCTTCCATCCCCTGCTGGGTAGAATCTTTCAGAGGAGCTCTGTGGTCCAGAGTTCAATTCCCAGCCATCCTCAATCATTCTAAATCCAGTCGGGTTGGCGATCAAAATTAACCATGACAGCAACTTAGAGTACTCGTAATTATTTTTAAATCTTGAATTGAAATGTCTAAGTTATTTAGTATATGACAATTTCCATGTTGTGTAGATGGGGCTGTCCTGAAATGCTTTAAATGTTTGGAATGTGTATAAAGCTTGAAGCCAAGTCAAGTTTATACTATACCTTACTGTGTCTATGCTATTACTTACTACTGCCGCTGTTTACATGTCAACAGTATCACTCTGTAATTCACTTGGATGGAGTTAGGATTCGGCTTCTTTGGCCACCTCAGCCTCATTTCAGATTCTCAGTGGTTGTATGTGGCTGATATCTGCTGTGGCCCAGAACATGCCACGATGATCCCTACCGGCATCCGGAACATTCTATTAGGCACCACTAATCTATACCATTAGAACAGTAGCTTCCTAAGCAGCGTGATTCTTGCTATTAAATTACTTTGGTAGAGCTCTTAGAACTTTAATGTGAATTAAAAATGTTTAACGTACCATGTTTTAAGTTAAATGCTGATAAAAAGTATGAATAACTGTGTAATGGAAAAGAGTGCTGAAAGCAGAAATAGGAATGCTATATATCCTGAATAATTTACATATAGCCTGGTAGTAGATATTATATAGACATCTGATTCTCTTGTCCACAATTTTTAATATGTATCCTGTATTAAATATATTTTATGGACTTATCCGCTACCCAAAACAAAAGCCCACGTTAGTATTAGAAAAACAGTATGAGTCGTAACGCTCTTTCACAAAGTGTGTCGATTGCCTGCATTCGGTCGTTCCTCATCCTCTTGCATTTAGCCTTTCTTGCTGTATATTCAGTATTGAAAGTGGAAAACTTAATGTGAAGTTTTACAGCTTCCATTCCAAATACCTGTTCTACCTATATAAAAGTTAATTGAGTTGTGTACACTTTGGTCTTTAATTTGGATATATTATGTATTTACTTATTATTTTCAAGGTTTTTTTTTAATAAGAAAGCTTATGTTTTTAAGACGCTTTTTATTTTAAGTGTATGAGATCTTTGTCTGCATGCAGGTCCATGCACTACTTGCATGCCTAGTGTCTACAGAGGCCATAAGAGAGCATCAGGTCCCTGGAAACTGGAGTTCTAGATGGTTCTGAGTTATCGGGTGGGTGCTGGGAACCTGACCTAGGTCCTCTGGAAGAGCAGCCAGTGCTCTTCAATGCAGAGAGCATCTGCAGCCCCCACCCTTTCTTTTCTTGGCCGTTCACTTTGAAGCAATTCTGAAACTGGCATCCTAAAAATTTCCCCTTACATAGAAGCCATGGGACCCATGTAATTATATTCTGCTTGTAGCCATTTTTAAGAAGAAATGGAAAAATCTGAGTTGTTATTTCTTTTTTTAAACATAAATGATAAGAAATTTAAGCCTGCACACCATAACTTCCTGTCACCAGGAACCGAGCTTACTCAGGAAGATCAGAGAAGACAGAGCTAGCATCTACCTAGCATCGTCTGGCTAGAATATTACCTCGTTGGCATTTACTCATATGTCCATAAGTGTACTTGTTAAAACTATAACATCTGACTTATTTTAATTTGATATGCCATTGCACAGCACTTTATATGTCCCACCTGTTATACTACATGCTAGGTCAAAAATTTGATTTTTGTTTGTTTAGATTTTCTTTTTTTTTTTTCTGTTTTGTTTTGTTTTTGTTTTTGTTTTGTTTTTTGTTTGTTTTTTGGAGGGAAAGACCATATGGGGTTGAGTAGATAGAGAAGCAGGAAGGACTTTGTAGGAGTTGGGGGAAAGGAAAACATAACCAAAATACATTCATTAAAACTTTTACAGACAAAATCTATAATTATACCAAAAAAAAAAAACCCCAAAAAAACAAAAAACAAAACAAAACAAAAACCAACAACAACAACCAAAAAAAAAAACCCTTCCTATTATGATGGGTGGATCTGGGCCCAGGGGTCCTGCTCTAACTATGGCACCAGTTAAGGACAATACGTGCAGTAAACTTCGAACCCATACCCAGATCTAGCCAATGGACAAGATATTCTCCACAGTTGAGTGGAGAGTGGGGACTGACTTTCACAAACTCTGGTGCCCCATATTTGACCATGTCCCCTGGAGGGGGAGGCCTGATGGCACTCAGAGGAAGGATAGCAGGCTACCAAGAAGAGACTCGATACCCTATGAGCATATACAGGGGGAGGAGGTCCCGCTCAGTCACAGTCACAGGGGAGGGGAATAAGGGGAAAATGGGGGGGGGGGGCGGAGAGAATGGGAAGATACAAAGGATGAGATAACAATTGAGATGTAATATGAATAAATTAATAAAATTTTTAAAAACTTCCTGACAAATCTGGAAAAAAAAAAAAAAAACACCTCACAGCCACGTGATGACCTTCAAGTAACCAGTAGATGCCACCATGCCCAGCATTTGGATCCATAGCCTAAATTTGAACTTGTCCTGACAGATACATAAAATTTGACTGATTGGCTCCTTATCTGTTGTAATCTGTTGTAACAACCATTCTGGAGCCAGTATTATTCCAACAAAAACTATGTGATATAAAGATGTTTCCTCTGCATATGCATAATGATATTCAAAGAAATGGAATCATGGGAGAAATGTTCTGCGCTATTACCCAAGCAGCCTTGGAAGCGGGAGTAAGCCTTCCAGTAGCAAGCGTTTTCTTCTTTCTGACTGGTGACGTAACATCTGTTTTTCTCTTCTGTTTTGTTTTTCCCTTCCTAGGCCACAGACAGGGACACAGGAAACTATAGCGCCATGGCCTACAGGCTCATCATACCACCGATTAAAGAGGGCAAAGAGGGATTCGTGGTGGAAGCATACACAGGGCTCATCAAGACAGCCATGCTCTTCCACAACATGAGGCGGTCCTACTTCAAGTTTCAAGTGATCGCCACTGATGACTACGGGAAGGGGTTGAGCGGCAAAGCTGACGTACTGGTAAGTGCGTGAGTGAGGGACGTGTGACACTAGCGTGTGAGTGTTTCAGCTATTAGCACCTTTAATATTACTTTGAAATAGACTCACTATAACATAAATGTCATTAAATTTCCATCAGAGTATTTGGCCTTTGTAATTAAAACAAAAACCAAAAAAAAAAAAAAAAAATAGAAAAACGTGTTGTAGCAACTTATATTCCAATACACATGACTTTCTTGGTATGGCAGCATTTCCAATGATGGTAGAAATGATGCTTTGCCCAGTTATGTGTGTCTATATAGAACAGTGTCCCTTTCTTTTTATTCTCTCAGGCTGAGTACAGCTTCGCGGGTGGATCATCCCAAGGGCAATTGGATTCTCGCTTTAACTAAAACATCTAACCTCAAAGTGCGCACCTCTTTTAACTTGGACGTGGATGTTGTTTGGATTTCTCTCTGATAAAACTAATAGCAATTATATGTAGGATGATTGTTGGACATTTGTCATATCAAGAACGAGTCAAGTAAAACCCGTATATCCCCTATAGATCCTAGCAAGTTGGGTATCTTGTTCAGTTTTCTTCTAGTTAACTTTTATCTACCTGTAGGCGCCAGGATAACGTGTGTTTTTCCCCTTAGAGGGTGGAGAACCTGCACCACCATAATTATTATGTGTTGACAGTGCCCTCCTTCAAAACAGAAAGCTGCACTGCAGTAAAAACAAGTCAGTATTAGCCAAGAACCCTTTACATATATGATATAATTGGTGCCATGGATTTTTGATTGAATGTAGGCCTGTAAACCTTATATAAGATAATATAGGGATTTTTTTTTCCCTTTAAAATATGTACATTGTGGAGCTTAAAGAATAAACAATAAGATCATGGTGCTAAGTGTAAATAGGATATTACAAAATAAACACAAGCAAATATAACCATTATGGATAATATGAATAGGATTAAATAGTGAAATGAGAGTGAAGTTCATGCTTTTTAGATTGAAATCCTAAGTAATTGTATAGAGATTATAAAACCATATGTACTTACTTATATTTGGACACATGTTAAATATTTATATACTTATGAAGAAACAAATTCCTTTCAAAGAAATCATAATGATATATATATATATGTATGTGTGTGTATATATATATATTTCTGCTACAAGCAAATGACATCAGGGAAGTCATTTCCAAAACATGCATTTTGTAGTACTGCACACAATCCTTTTAGTTAGGAGAAAGGCCAAACAGAGTGCATCTACAGAGGGTGTGAGGATGGCAAATGCCAGGACCATGGCAGGTAGATGAAGCCAGAGCTGAGTGAGTCACCCGTAGTTATGCACTCGCTCTACAGAGCATGAGAGGGAGCTTGGATGACGAGCGGGGCTAATGGTGTTACGACAGTGGTTTGTGTAAGACACGGAGGCCACGTGAAGCCCCTTGGAACTGTGTGCTGAGGCAGTAGACAGTCATTGACGATGATCAGTAAGAGTAGAAGGTAAGGATCTTTACGCTAGGATAAGGCATCTTTAGGCCACTTCTTACTGTTGCTTTCTCAGCGGAGGGGTTTGCTTCATAGAGATTCTTTGCTGATTTTTGTTGGGCGCATTCTTTACGCTGCGCTACCCACTGGCAATGCACTCTTCGTGCTACCATGTGGCAGTCTCTTCCATTTCTTATAAAGTTACTTTTCCAGTGTTCCACATTCACACTTCCTTGAGCTCCTTCCCTTAAGGATGCTCCTGGTCCATCATTTGAAGCCTTAGTCGCCTTTAAAGCTCCATCTCCAACCTCCCGGCCTTAATCACACTACCTAACGCATCCGGACAACTTCAGCACTCTTGTTCCCAGCAAGACATTCAATCCAACTGACTCAACTTCTTCCCTCTCCTATGTTCTCTTGTGAAAACCCCACACGATCTCCACGCTTCATTACCAAAAAATGTGGTGCCTTATCGATTAAAATAAATGGCCCATGATATAAAAGTAACTTCCTGCCCTCATGTGTTCCTTAGTCATGATACCTACGGAAACAAAGCCGGTGGGTTTAGTTCATTAACCCGCAGGCCCATTAAGGCTGAAAAGTCCCGTATTGTCAGTCTGCATGTTGGGAAGCTGGAGAAGGTGACAAAATACTCCAGTCTAAGAAAACCTAAATATCAGGACTATGAGGGCTAGCAAGGCAGCACTGGGCCCTAAGAACGTCACAGGGGCAAGTGTCAGTGTGCAGAATCAAAGCATCTGGCATCTTAGTCTATAAATACCCGCCTACTACTTGGGAAGGAAGAACCAGAGTGATGTAAATTGTCTGTATATTACCTGGGTTGCCAAGCAACTCCACAGGAAGCTCATGGTGAGGGAAGGTTGACTGCACTCTGTTCGTGTGCCCTCCCCCCCCCCCCCAGTCTCGCTTAGATAAGCACTCACAACCATTCTCCAGCCGGCTGAATGGTCCGATCAATACCCAACCGCAACAGCATTCTCTATGCTGTGCTCCCCTGAAAAAGCCACAGAACTCTGACTCTCCCTCTACTAGATCAATGCTCACGCTGACACTGAGATAATGCGCACGAATGTATTCTTGCTTTCGCTTCAATTAAATGATCTCACATGTCTAGTAGCTTCAGGCAGTAGAGGAATGTTAAGTCAGAACCTGGCTGCTCTGGCAAGAGATCACATCCAAAGGCCTTCTAGGTCGGTGTGACCTGATGAATACAAACACGCCTTTAATCCAGGAAACAGAGGGGAACAGATCCGAGTTCCAGGCCAGCCTGGTATAGAGCACGTGTCAGGTAAAGAAGAACGTAAGTCCTGGCGTGGTGGTGCAGGCCTTTAATCCCAAATGAAGGTAAAAGTTAGTTTGTAGAAGGGAAGTTCCTATGTTTGGAAGGGATGTCTAATTAACTGGTAGAAAAAGTGACAAATCAGAGAAGCTACAAATCAGGGAATAGACTTAAAGGGGTAGTGCAGAGAGGGCGAGGAGGCAGTTTTACTGGGAGAGTTTTACAGAGAAGTTGAAGGGAGAAGGAGCCAGCAGATTAGAGTGGGTTGCTGGAGTTAGTTTGAGGCCAAGAAGGGCAATTCAGGGGCACAGAGAGACGCCTGTTGGAGTAAGATAACTGGAAAAGGAGTTTGAGCCATAGCAGTTGAATTGGATGAGCCAGCTATGAGCTCAGAAAGAACGGGGAAGGGTGAGCTCATTAAACAGTAAGTCACAGAGGCTGAAAACACTCTAGGCCTAGCTTAGATTGTACAGAGGCTAAAAGCTTCCAGAACCTAGGCCTAGGTTAGCAGACGGAGGCAGTAAGCCTCCGAGACAACAACTGAATCAGGTGAATAAAAATTCTTTTTACATCAGACCACCCTTGGATTCTAGTGGACACAGCACAGGCATGAATAAAACCCTCCCGTGATGTAAGACCGGGGTTTATTGCTGTGTTAGTTTTGTTTCTTGGTCGCTGTCCTGCAATGCAAAGAGCCCCCCCCCCCCCCGTCTCCTCCACAGTCCTTACATCCCTCTGAGTGTGCCATGTGGCCCCCTTAACCTGCAAACCAGGCTGGGAAATCTCTCCCTGCTGTGCTCCCCAGAAGGAAAACAGAAACGTCTAGGTGGACAGCCACCAGAGGATGTGCATGATTGCCAAGTGTGCATTTCACTCTCTTTCTTACATAAAGCAGAGACTTACCGATTCGACGTGGCATCTGAATCTCAACAGTCAGTGCCACGTGCTGTCATTCCGTCAAGCCCAGGCAGAGTGCTTTGTTTTCTGCTTCCTGCTGTGCAGGGTTGGAAAGAAGTAACACAGACAATAAACCCTCCTCTGAAGAGGCCAAGAAAGACAGATCGACAGCAGTCATTACTCCATACCGTTCCTCAAATTCTTCTGAATCCTTATAACATAGTTTCCCAATCTTGGGTTAAGACTTCCTTGATTAGGTGCTATTTTTACCCCAGGTAAGAAGGCACCAGTTTGACTGTCCTCTGTTCTCTCAGTGGCTTTCCTCTACTTATTCACTCATTTTCCTCTACTCATTAATTCATTTTTTCTTCTATTCGTTCATCCATTGATTCCTTTTCCCCACTACTCATTCATTGATTCCTTTGGCCCTTGTTCACTCTAACCTAAGACTTGTGAAACGTGCCCAGGTTTTTAGCCTTTTCAGTCTGAGGTCTGCCTGAATTTTTTTGGACCTGCCATGAAATTCATGCATATATAAAGTCAATAATTACTGGGAGGGTATTGAGACGGCGTCTTATTCTGAATCCCGGGGGATTCTATCATCACCACATCCTCATTTCAGCATCCCCTTTTCAAAGTGCTTGTAAGGAATTATTTCCTCCCCAACTCCCCAAGGATAGCTCTTAACTCTGAGGTAGACCTCAGCCACAGGAGAGGAAGGGGCTGCAGCCTCCAGAGCCTGGGATCTGATTCCTGTACTTCTGAGGCAAGACTCTGATTGGGAGAGTCTATACCGGGAAGCACCAAATGAGAGAGATGGAGAGACCGGGTTGATGCAAAAGCAAGAGGCTTTATAGTTTCAGCGTACTGGGGTCCACCTGCACACAGGAGTCAGGCGACCCCGGATAGAAGAATCTTAGGGTTTTTATATTCTTAGGCTGGGCAGATTTTGGTCACAGTTCCTGGAAGGGAGGGATAGGTGAGGCTGTAGAAACCTCATAGTTCCTTAGTCAGGTTGGGTGGAGACTGAGTCTCCGCGGAAGTTGTTTTATCTCAGCTAATCCCTCCCGGTGGAGTTTCTGGAAACTGCTAGCAGGTCTAGTTAATGGCAGTGCGTGGTCATTCCTGGAACGCAGGAAGAAGTGAGGTCACCTGGAGACAAGTTTCTCATACAGAACCTGGTATTAAATGCAGAATATAAAATTACATATAGGATATGGCATTAATTCTGCCCCTACACCTGTCGCAGCTTCCTTTCTTCCAGCTGCAGGGGCTGACTGGAATCCTGCCTGATCTTCTCTAGCCCAGTGTTAAGATAAAGGGAAGAAGGGGGCTGGAGGGATGGATGGCTCAGTGGTTAAGAGCACCGACTATGCTTCCAGAGGACCCGGGTTCAATCCCCAGCACCCTCACAACTGTCTGTGACTCGTACATGTGACATGACCTCATAGCAGGCAAAACACCGATACACATTGAATAAAAGTTTTTAAAAAATAAAATAAAGGGAAGAAAAAGGAGAGGGAAAGGGCAAGAAGGAAGGAGTCGAAGATAGAAGGACGAAAGGAGGGTGAGAAAAGAGAAGAGAGTGGACAGGGAGGAAGAAGGAGACGGTGTGGAGAGGGAAGGGAGGCAGGAGGGAAGAAAGAAAAGAGGGAAAGGGAGAGGGAAGGGGGATGCAAGCTTTAGATTCATACTTCTAGGGATTTTCCCCCATGTATTTTTACTGATTAAAAACTCAAAAACACAAAATGATTCTGTACATGTATGTCCAGCTACCTGTAACAAATGAGGAGCAGAGAGTTGAAGTGGCCAGTGCCCACGGCCTGCCTGTTGATGTATCAAACAGATCCTTAATATAGACTTTGAGACGCTATATTAGCCTCACCCAATATTTGGGCTCACACTGAATTCAAATAGGCTTCTGGTGAGTTGTGAACACTATCTGTAACATCTTGGACTCATTTCCTTGGAAACCTAAATGACACAGCAGGTCTAGACTTGGTTTTCCTACTTCGCCACGCTTGGGGAAGCGAGCAGAAGCTGCCCCTTTCACGGGAGGGTGTAACCTCAGATTGCAGACTTCTACGGCTCCCTGCCAGCTGTTCTTTTGTCTGCCTTTGTTACTTACATTTCCTATCTGATTCCAGAGGTTCTGTAGCCCCATCTATTAGTAACTGCATTTAGAGAACTTGGAGCCAAAATAAAAATTATATGGCATCATGGGTGTATTTGCTACCATAAATTATGCTGAGATGTGTGGTGCTAGCTATAAGCAACCTAGAGCGTCCAACTTAGGGTTCTGGTGTGCACGCACGCACTAACGCTGCCACAATAGTATGTGGATATGTGAAGGGTTGTTCAAGGTTTGACTTAACATTCGTGTATAAGTATTTGGCAACAGTACAGGACATACACTATGTAACAACACAGCCCTCACTTAAACAGGATTGATTATTAAACTATAGCTGTGGTGGGCTGGAGAAATGGTTGATAGCACTGACTGCTCTTCCAGAGGACCTGTGTTCAATTCCCAGCCCCCACATGGCAGCTCACAACTGTCTGTAACTCCTGTTCCAGGGGATCCGACACCCTCATTCAAACACACACGCAGGTAAAACACCAATGTACATAAAAATATTTTTTAAAGAGTCTAAAAAAATAGTTATGGCACATCCTTTGATCTCTGCCCTAATAAGGGTTACTATTGCTGTAATGAAACACTGTGATCAAAAGCAAATTGATGAGTAAAGGATGTATGTGGCTTGTATGTATTGAATCACTCTCTATTGAGAGAACCCAAGGGAGGAACTCAAGGTCTGTAGGAACCTGGCAGCAGGAGCTGATGCACAGACTGTGTAGGGACACTGCTTATTGGCTTGCTCCTTATGGTTTGTTCAGCCTGCTTTCTTATGGAACCCAGGGCCACCATCCCAGTGACGGCAGCACCCACAATGGGCTGGGCCCTCCCACACCGATTACTAAATTTATAAATTACTAAATTAAGAAAATGCCCTACACGCTTGCCTGCAGACCAATTTAATGAAGGCATTTCCTCAGTTGAGGTTCCCTCCTCTGATGTGGCTCTAGCTGTGTCAAGCTGACATAAAGCTAGCCATCGAAACCACTCACCATATATTCCAGATGTTTTATGGTTTTCTTGCTTAAATTGGAATCATGTTAATAACTACTTGTGATAACTAAGGATAAAGTTGAAACCTGTAGGGTTCTGAAGAAAAGAAAAATAGAATGTAGTCAGCATGGAATTGCTACTTTTATTTTATATGATAACAGAAGGAATTCACTGAACACTAAATGAATACAACATATCCAACAACTGTTGTTAAAATAGCTCATTTTAGTTTCACTATAGATTTGTGTGCAAGTGTCTACATAAATTAGAGTTGGCAGAGTAAACATTGAAGCCTGTGAATTTAGACATTCTTACCTGTTTTACCTTAGAGTGTCAACTGCAATGAATAGGTTATCTTAAGATTTTAAAATTCTAATCAGTGTATTTTTATTATACTGGTGTGTTTCTATTCTAGTGGGTGTTTCCTACTAATGAAACCAAGTACAACAAAAATTTTACCCATATTGTCACTCTCTTAGTCACTGTACTATTGTTGTAAAGACACACCATGGCCAGGGCAACTATTCTAAGAGAAAATATTTCATTGGGGCTGGCTTACAGTTTCGGAGGTTTACCCAGTTATCTTCATGGTGGAAAGCAGGGTAGCATGCAGGCAGACACTGGAGGAGTAGCTGAGAGCTACATTCTGATTCACAGGGAGAGAGAGAGAGAGAGAGAGAGAGAGAGGGAGAGAGAGCGCCAGAGGGGGGTCGGGGGGAGGGGAGGGAAAGGGGGAGAGGGAGAGAGGGAGGGAGAGAGAGAGGAAGAAAGGGAGAGGAGAGAAGAGGAGAGGAGAGGAGAGGAGAGGAGAGGGAGAGAGAATGAATCTGGGGCCTAGCACGAGCTTTTGAAAGCTCAAAGCCCACCCACCGTGACACACTTCCTCAACAAGACCACACCTCCTAACCCTTGCAATCCTTCAAACAGTCCCACTCCCCGGTGACGGAGCATTTAAGTTATGACCTTACTCAAAGACAAAATAATGAAATCTACTTAGCATCTAATTTCTAGATCCACAACATTCTCTGCCATTCTCAGCAGGGGGTTATTCAGAATGCCAATGAGAAAGTATGTAACTTTTCAAAAGACTATCTCTCAGTGAGTTAAAAACAAGAAACTACCAATTCTCTGGATAATAGGGAACAGATGATATTAATGTTTAAAATAGAGATTTCCATAATTAGGACTTAAATCCACTCTGTGTTCACTTTTCAGGTTTCAGTGGTCAATCAACTGGATATGCAGGTCATTGTCTCCAATGTGCCCCCTACGTTAGTGGAGAAGAAGATCGAAGATCTTACAGAGTAAAGTATTTTGTGTCTTTATAGATTTATAGCCATATAACTATAATCTTAGCTTGACTGAGCCATTTAAATTATTGCAATCGTCAGATGAAGTGAAGTTTAGAAAACACTTTGTTCGTGCTAACTTGGCTCACTCTTTTCTCAAGCTGTAGAGTTTCACTGGAAGCAGGCAAAGGTTCTGAAAGTAGCTTCAAGGGATACAATGGGCATTAGATGAGGATAGCCCAGGGTTCAAAATGCTTTGGTGCTGCTTCGACAAGACTTCAGAGTGCAGCATGAGCAATTCTCAGACACGTGATTTGAGTATGTGCCTTGGAATGGCCATCCGTGGTCATCCAAGAGATTTAGTATTGCAGCATCATGGATAGGACCCCAAAAATATTATTTCTCAAAATGGTATGTCCACTGATACGGCTCATGCTTTTTAAAGTCATTATTGATTAACCATTTGGTGGCATGTTCTCCATTGTTCCATGATGTCAGAGAGAGATTCAAAGTCAATGATCTGATTTAATCCCACACTGAAGGGATCATAAGTGATAACTGCCAATCATTGAATGCTAACATACACTTTGCACCTGCTTTAATCCCCTGGAGTACAGAAGAAATAGCTTTTAGAGCAGGCATAAGTGGAGTCCCTTCTGCTTGTGCTGTGGGTAATGTCCCACCATTGCCAAATGTTCAGGCTCCTTTGTCAGAAACTGTTCTTCTGTAGAATATTAAAGATTTCATTACAAGGCCACCATGGAATTTGACACATGTATGTCCTGGCCCCTCTATTCAAATTTTTATTTCACGTCAGGACTGTGAAAACAGACGTGGGAAATTCACTGATGTTCCACTTCCTACATGGCCACACTGAATCAACCTCCTCTTTCTGGTTTCTACATTTTTGTTTGCTTACTTGCTTGACTGCTTGCTTGTTTTTCGAGACAAGTTTTTTGTTTTGTTTTGTTTTTTTGTTTGTTTGTTTGTTTTTTGTTTTTCTGTGCAGCCTTGGCTGTCCTGGACTCACTTTGTAGACCAGGGTGGCCTCGAACTCACAGAGATCTGCCTGCCTTTGACTCTCAGAGGGCTGGGATTACAGGCGTGTGCCACCACGCGTAGCTTATCAGTTTATGTTCTCTGCTTCCTTACCATTAGTCAGATGATAACATCCTCTGTCGTGTTTGGCTTAAATATAATTGTCATTATTTATCTCTTTTTATTATTTGTGATGGAGTCTGTCTCTGTACCTTAGGCTGGCCTTGACCTCTTGGTGCCTCTGATTAGGAAGCAGTATGTGCCCCATACCCGGATTGCTATTATTTATTAACTATCTCCTCTTTAATATTCTGGTCCTATCAAGAGTGATCAAACTACAGTTGTCCTTTTAGCCTGGTGCTACTTTCTACATGTTTGCATTCAGCATGTGACGTTTGTGTTTTCTGTTGGATTCAGGAGGATCAGTGTCAACTCTTGCAGTAAAGATGGTGCTCTCTATGAAAAATAACCCTAGTTCTAAATGCACAGACAAAATCTTCAGATAATTAAATAGTTTATGATTCAAAAGTCGAGCACTAGATGAAATGCAGTAAGCCTGGCTTGCACATGCCATGTTCCCTTCTGTACTGTGTAGAGATTACTTCAGATTTAGTTCTTTTTAATATTTGGTGCCACATAAATGTCCCATGGGGCAGGGATCATCACTCACCGTGGATGGAATGGAAGATTTTGTTTACCTCTGCACTTTGTGTACAGTTAAACCCCATCAAAATAATCCCTGTTTCTTAGCTACTCTTATTTCAATATAAACACATGTTCTCTCGTAATACCAATTGAAAAAAGATGACCGCCTCTTAATATGTTTTTTTTTCAAAGCGTTCTCTAATGCTCTTGTCATTCATCAACTTCTCCTTAGATTATAATCTAACGAATGCATTAATGTGGGTTAGTGCCATCCTCACTCCCGTTTTATAGGACACATTTGATGCATTTTATTGACTGGACATTTAACCCAAATGCAATCATTGTGCTCTCCCCTTTATGTTGAAACTAAGTGTATTAAACTGAAAGTAATGAGACAGAGGTATAGTCCTATAAGCATTTGTAAGATTTAAAGGCATAAGCAAGCCTGATGGCATGAATGAGAAACTCTGAGATCCTGTGATATGCCTATTCTTGCAAAGGAAACTACAGCATTAAGGCTTTTTTTTACTTGAAACAGTCTTTCCCAGTATCGGTTTTAACAGTTCTTGATAAGGGCTAATCAGGCTTGCATGACTGATGTTGAGAGACCTAAATCATGTAAGGTGATAAAAATCAAGAACACCCAATGACTGGTTATCGTTCTGTGTAAATTCAGCCTGGTAGACAAAGTCAACGGCTTCTGACAGAGAGCGCCCAGGCTTCTGTACTGTGTTTTAAGAGAACAAAGCTTTGCGACGGAGAGCAGTGTATTATTTCAGGTGTATATGTTTGAATACTGTTAGAGCATCGTGGTCTCTGGCAGCGTGTGTAATACTTGAAGCTGCTCTTTCTCATCTTCAATAGTGGAATGAAGACATCTGGTTAACCCTGAAAAAAAAATTATGTATTCTTTGACAAAGTAGATGAATATGTGCCTGGTTTCCCTTTGTTGTTATTTTGTTAAACGCATATACACACACACACAGACACACCCCACAATTTTACCATTATCACCATTTTTTAAAAAATTATTAAGTAGACTTACATTATTGGCGAACATATGCCATAACTTTTTCAACTCATAGAAAATATTCTACATGCATCAAGTAACAGCTGTTCCCTACCTTCATCCTCTGGTCCTGGTACCCACATCCTGCTCCTAGCAGTGTGACATTGACCTTCTTACTCATGCTATATGTAGAGCAGGACCATCATGCATTTCACCTTTTATGACTGACTTGTTTCATTTGGCCTAACATCATCCAGATTCATCTTTTTGACACATGAGCATATCGACTGTACTGTGTTTCTACTATTTGGGTGTTTTGGGAGTTTTGTTGTTGTGTTTAGTTTTTGTTTTGTTTTGTTCTTTTTAAGTGAAAGCAATTTGTCCCATGTCATGGGCACCCTTTATAATTTTCTGGCTTCTACCTTTCCTTACTCCACACATATATTAAAATTGATAAGCTAAGATCCACATCTATGGGAGAACATGTGGCTTTTGTCTTTCAGGGCCCAAATTATCGCATACATTTTCCTGTAAATTATTCCACTGTACTTTTGGCTAAAGAAGATTCTATTAACTGTATGTACTGCATTTTTCAATGTCTAGCCAATAGTTGATAGTTGATTCCATTGCCTTGGCATTGTGTATAGAAAGCCATAGTCATGGGTGAGCATGTGTCTCTGCAGTAAATACCTAGGAGTAGAGTACCTGGACTGTGTGGCAGTTGTGTTTTCAGCCTGTCGAGAAATCCCCACAGTGATACCCACAATGGCTTTCCCACATCCCACCCGCCAACAGTGAATCCAGATTCTTCTTTATCCACACGCAGGCCAACATTTGTTATCACTTTTTTTTTCTTGATGATAGCCACCGTGATGGTGGCAAAGTATTATCTCAGAGTATTGATGGCACGCATTTCCCTGACAGCTAACAATGCTGGACACTTGCAAAACATTTACTGGCCATTCAAATTTTCGCTTTCAGACAGTCTGTTCAGCTCCTCGGCCTACTTTTTGTTTAGGTTGTTTGTTTTCCTGGTGTTTAGGTTTTTGAGTTCTTTTTATAACCTGGATACTAATCCTCTATGAGATATATCACTGGTAAAGCTTTGGTCTCTAGTCTCCCTCTCCCCTTTATTAACCATTTCCTTTCCTATACAGATGCTCTCAGTTCTCCCTTGTCTTATTTGTCATTATGACTGGTTTTTTTTCCTTTATTAATTTATTCTTGTTACATCTCAATGGTTATCCCATCCCTTGTATCCTCCCATTCTTCCCTCCCTCCCATTTTCCCCTTATTCCCCTCCCCTATGACTGTTCCTGAGGGGGATTACCTCCCCCTGTATATGCTCATGGGGGGGAGACCTGGTGGCACTCAGAGGAAGGACAGCAGGTTACCAAGAAGAGACTTGATACCCTATGACTGGTTTTTATGAGCCTCTGGAATCTCATTTAGGAAGTCTTTTCCTGTGCCTGTAGCTTGACATGTTTTCCCCTCCTTTTTTCTCCAGCACTTTTAGGGTTCCATTATGTTGCCGGTTTTAATCCATTTAGAGTTTATCTTAGCGCAAGGTGAGAATCAAAGATCTGCTTTCAATATTTTATCTATGGACATCCAATATGCTCAGTACTATTTGTTCATTTTCCATTTTCCAGTGAGTGTTCTTTAAATCTTTGTTTTTAAAAAAAAAAACAGGTGATTGTATCTGCGTGGGTTTCTGTCTGACTCTTTGTTTTCTTCCATTGATCTACATGCCTGCTTCTGTGCCAGTACCATCCAGTTGTTTTTATCACCGTGTCTTTTCAATGTAACTCAAAGTCAGGGGTAGAAATACCTCTCCAGCATTATGCTGTCTGCTCAGGGGTGCTTTGGCCTTCTAAAGACTTGTGCACTTCTAAATGACTTTCAAGATTTTTCTGTTTCTAGCTGTGGAAAAGATTTTGAAGGTTCAGTTGAAATTACACTGTAGATAGTGCATTTGTGTGATGCCTGTTTTCCCATTTTTTTTTCCTTCGATTCCAAGAGCATGAAAGATCTTCCTATTGTCTAGTGTCTTCTGCAATTTCTCTCTCGAGTGTTTTAAAGTTTCCTTATGGAAGTCATCTGCTTCCTTGGTTAAGTTTAGCCCAGGGCATCTTATTTTGCGTGACGTAATTTCGAACAGCACTGCTTCCCTGGCTTCTTCCTCGGTTTCTCTGTTGTTGCTAAATAAGAAAGCTACAGATTTTTGTACATTGATTTTAATGTGCTACCACTTTGCTGAAGGTTATTATTAGTTCTAAAAGGCTTCAGGTGGAGTCCCTGAGGCTTCTTACAGAGAGAATCATATCATTTGCATATGATAATGTTCTGACTTCCTACTTTCCAATTTTTATCTCCATTTTGGTGTTCTTGAGTTTTTGGTGTTTGCTGTTATAGTGAATAAAATCAACAGTGGACACTTTTGTGTTATTCGTGTCTTTAATGGATTAAAGTGCTTGCCTCATCACGGTCCTCTCTGTGTCTTTATCTTCTCTCAGCTGTGATGTGAGCAGCTTTCCTCGTCCATGTATGACCTTCTACCATAATACGTATACCTTGATCCAGACAAAAAAAGCAGAAAGTGGCTGGCTGTGAACTGAAACCATCATGCAAAGTCAAATATTTTTCTCTTTAAGTCGATCCTCCCAGGTGTTTTGTCATAGCGATGAAAGCACAACATTCTTGGTAAATATTTTTTTTTGTTCCAACACAAAAGGAACTTACTTGCTACTATTTCTGAATTATTAGGCTTTTGCTTTACCTTAGCAAGTAAGGAGTAACAGAAATCCATTCCATTTGCAAGAATATTGACTCCTTTAAAACTCGTAGTTTATTTTTTTAAAAAGTCATATTTCTTTCCTGGATTGAAAAGGGTTGAAAATTAATGCATAATTACCCTTAGAAATGATTTTACATCAATCATTATGTGCAGGAAATATTATCTTCTAAAACAAGTGCATATATGTTTGTGTGTGTGCATGTGCATATATACATATATATGAATATTTTGTATTAAAGTATATCCTATTGCAAAATTTTAATTAGTAATTACTGAGAGTCCTTAAATCTTCAACTAACAACACAAGGGAAGGAAGGAAACAAGGGAGGCCTTTTCTCTGATTTTTTGTGGGTTTGTTTTTAACTTGGTAAAATCAATGAATTTATTGGGGTTACTCACAGAATATCTCTGTTACTTTATGTCACATTTGGCATAAATTCTTAGTTATATGAATGAATAACATTATATCATACTATCATAATATGAATAAATTACTTACATTGATTATTCATGCATCCAAATGGCTCCCTTTCATTGTAATTGGATTATTATCTTTAACCTGAATAAGGACTTGAATAAGGGCAAGTTCTTTTACTATTTTATAATATTTTTACTTCAAAAAATCTGTTCTTCCGTTTTTATAAGCAGAAGAAACACTAACTAAATGATTTACAAGTGGATTTTGATTTTTTCTTTATTATTTTATTTAAGAATGATTTTGATGCCACATATGTTGTTAGTCATATTCTTCTCTCCTAGGCCACATTCTCTCAGATATTTCCCACCTCCATGAGCACCCATGTTCTTTCTTTCTCTCCTGGATTGAAAAAAAATTGAAAATAAATGTCTAATTGTATTTCAAAACCATTTTGCATCAACTATCATGTGCAGGAAGTGTAATATCTTCTCTGAGATCTAAAACAAGGTCACACACATGTATCTAGTTTGTGTTGAAGTATCCTGGGGCATAATTTTAATCAGTGACAGTTCTTAAACCAACAAATTGAGGGGGGGGGAGTGAAAAATCAAAACAGACAAACCATAAACAATTAATTTTTACTTTAATGTTTAAAGATCCCTCTGGATAGCTCTGTGTAAATATCCCTGTAGGGCAGCCTGTTTGTTTCCATTGCTTCTTCTAAGACTTGGCTCTTGCTTTAGTGTCCACGCACCCGTCCTTCATCCATTGTCTCTACTCTGAATGCTCATAGTCAAAGCTATTTTAGTTTCTCTTGGGAGAAAATGCATTGCATTTAAATAGATGTGATGTAGAACATGAAACACATATCTGTGCTATCTTCCTATGCTTCTTTAACAATATAACAATAATAAATTGAAACAACGTTCAAAGGTTAGCTAGTATGTTTAGGTTGTATATTTTCCAGGAATCATTATTTTATGTGAGTGTGTGTATATGCACACATGTGCATGTGTGCGCCACAGGCAGACACCCATGTTTATGGATGCATATACCCATGTGCATACACACTGAGGCCAGAGGACAATGGCAGTCCTGCCCTCTTGACCCCATGTTATTTTTTTGTGAGGCTCTCTGTTTTGGCTAGTCTAGATAGCCAGGGAGCTCCTTAGATTCGCCAGTGTCTAGTCCCATGATGCAGAGGTCACTGGCACATGTGACATTCCTGACATTTACAAGAGTTCTGGGGATTTGAACTTGGGTCCTCTTGCTTTCAAGATAAACATCTGTATCTACCGAGCACTCTCCCTAGCCACCAGAATCAACAAACCACTAAAACAATGGTAGACTGCCCTATTCTGGCTGCCTATTTAACTAGATTTTTATTTAAAACTACCTTGAAAATTAAGGGAAATAAAGATATGGAATAGCCAACCTTAAATATCACCGACCTGTTTTATTCTCCCCAGATATAAGATTATTCAGTTCCAGCAGTAGCACCAAGTCCATTTGCACCGAAAACTAAGTAGAATGCAGCAGTTGCACTATGAAGGTGTGCATAGCGCTACCCACTATTCTGTCAGGAAGCTGCACGGTTAACTTTTCAGAGATGGACTAGCGCCATGACCTCTTTGAAGTACCTTACTTTTCCTCTCCATAGATACCAAGTGAATAATTAAGCATTATGATATTTTATGCTCTGAAAACCAGAAATTTTATCAAATAGAACAGTTTACTATTTCATACACCTACCCAAGTCAGGGTACACAATCAGTAAGCCTTACTCCAGACTGCACTCTGAGGAGCAGCCATTGAGTCTGTATTCTGAGCATGCGCAGGGTTCTACTCT
>NC_140495.1:101096629-101194129 GCF_964271855.1 Acomys minous
CATTGACTTTCTATTCTAAAAAGAGGACATAAAGAGATTACCTGCATGTGTTAGGGTGTCAGAAGTGCCTGCAGGGGCCAAGAGGGGGAGTTGGGGTGAGCGTGATCAGGATGTACAGTCCCCAAGTATGAAATCGTCAAAGAATAAATAAAGCATTTTCTGTTTTTTTGTTTGTTTGGTTTTTTTTAAGAAAAGGGGGCCTGGAGAGATGGAACAGGAGTTAATAAGTCTCTTTTAAAGTCCAGGCTGGGTTTATAATCATGGAATGCAAGAGGTTTCCAGAACCCACACAACAGTCACAAATGCTGGGTAGAATCCCACACAGAACCTGGTTGCGGTGGGTATATCTGACTCCCTATTGCGTAAAGGAGTTAAAAAACCTGGTGAAGTGACACAATTTCTAGGAAAAAAGATAGCTAGAGATAATAATTAATTTGAATCTACATTGATGGCCAGAGGCAGGCTAGGGCTCCTTGGTGCTATTGGTTCCAGTGAAGAAAACCCAATTAAAAGTCCAACAAATCTTTTTCTTGGCTGAGCTTTCAAGGTCAGAAATTCTCATCAAGTGACAATTTCTGTTTGACCTAACACACACTAACAAATAGGCAATTGAGAAGATGACTGCTATAATAATTTACTATACAAAATAAAAATAAATTTAAAAGAATGCTCAGTTTTAAAATTATTCCAGTAAAGTGCTCAAACATTAGCTTTTCCCAGCTGGTGCTGACTAAAGATCTATACATAAAGCAACTGGAAATGGTTGATGGTGCAAATTTAAATTTTCAAGTAGCTGTCAAAAATGGTTTGGTTCCAAAATACATAAGCCAAGTGATCTGGGTTTTTTGTTTGTTTGTTTGTTTGGGTTTTGGTTTTTTGTTTTGTTTGTTTGTTGTTTGTTTTTTGCTTGTTTGTTTGTTTGTTTGGACACTCTTATTTGTTGTTTTTAAAATGCTATCTACATAGGAAATCTTAGTTTAAATTAGTATTTCCAAATTTGCTGTGTATATCGTAGAGCCTTTAAGCTATAGTGGAGCAATAAAAAACCGATTCATTTAGATTTTATTTTCAGTCTGTATTATAATTAACTTCCACACTGTATACGTCACAGAAGATGGCATGACCAGCTCTCTGTTCTGAGGAGCAAGTCCTGCTCTGCACTTGATTGTAACCACCACAGGAATCTAGGGTCCATGTAACTCAGAGCTCTATTGAAAATCCAGGAGCCAGAAACTGATGGAAGGAAATGCAGCTCATCAAGCCTGGCTTTTTCAGTTGTATTTTAAGTTAGAATACTTGGTTCCTGCTCTAACTGGGTCGTTCCACCAAAGGAAGCCTTAGTAGATTCCCTGTGCTCTCCCTACCTCCCTGCAGCTTTTCTATTTCTTTGCCTCTTTTATGCCTCCCCTTGTCCTGCCTCCACTCTTTTTCCTTATCACCTAATCTTTCTAGTTTTTAAGACTTTACATACATACACACACACACACACACACCTACATTACAGGGTAGGATCTGCAGATGAGAGAAAATATGCTGGGTTTGTTGTTGTTTTGTGTGTGTGTGTGTGTGTGTGTGTGTGTGTGTGTGTGTGTGTGTGTGTGTGTTTCTGAGTTCCAGTCACCTCACTTAACTTTCTGTGTGTCCATCCATTTTCCTGAAAATGGTATGATCTCATTTTTCTTTATAACTAAATACTATTCCATTTTTTTTTTAATCTACCTTTGGATGTATTCCCAGGAATGGCATAATTGGGTCATAGGGTTGTCTATTTTTAATTTTTGAGAACTCTCCACACTAATTCCCATGAACACTGCACTGGTTTATAGTCCCACTAGCAGAAGAAAAAAAAAGCACTCCAAAAGATATTGGATCTAACTTCATTCTTTGCTGGTGGATATCCTGGTTTTTTTCCCCAGAACTATTTATTAAAGATGTTCTTTTTTTTTTTTTTCTACTTCATGTTTTTGGCACCTTTGTCAAACCTTTGGTGGACATAGCTATGTCAGCTTTTGTCTGGATTTGCATAGCTATGCCGGATTATGTCTGGGCTTTCATAGCCACATCAGCTCATGTGTGAGTTCTCAGTTGGTTTTCGCCAGTCTGCTGCTTGTATCAGTATCAGGCTGCCTTTCTTGCAAAAGCCCTGCCCTATAATCTGAGACCGTGTACCATGATACACGTGTCTGCATTGTTTACCCTTAGCATTGCTTTGGTATTTGCTATTGTGGTTCCATATGGGCTCTTGGATTGTTTTTCCCCTAGTTTTATGAAAAATAACATTGGCATTTTTTATGGAAATTGTGTTGGATCTGTAGATTACTCTCGGCAATGTAGCTAGTCCCATGCCATCACTTCTGGCAAATTCCTCTTGCCTTTCTTCTTCTCAGTATCCTAAATTCTTCATTGTGGGGATTGTTCACTTCCCTGGTTAGATTTATTCACATGTGCTTTATTGTTTTGAAGCTATCACAAATGAGATGTTTCTCCTAATATAATGTTCTGTGAGTTAATTGTGGGAATATATGAAGGCTACTGACATCTGTATATTGATTTTGTAACCTGTTTATGGGAACTGTTTAATATATCTATAAGGGGTTTTCTTGGGATCCATAGGGTCTTTTAAGTATAGAATCATGCCATCTGCAAAGAGGAACAGCTTGACACCTTCCTCTCTCATCTCCAACCCTTTTGCGTATTTCTCTCACTTTAACTGCTCTAGCTATGCCTTCAAGCACCCTGTTGAATAAGAGAGAAGAAAGCGGCCATCAGCAGCCCGCCCCTGATTCTGAAGGCACTGCTCTTCGTTTTGCCCCATTCGGCATAATTTTAGCTGCGTGGTAATAGTTTGAATGAGAATGGCTGCTGTAGATATATATTTGAATTTCGGTCCCCAGTTGGTGAACTGTTGGGAAGAACTAGGAGGTGTGGCCTTGCTTGAGGGGCTATGCCACTGGAGGCGAGGTTCAAGGTTTCAAAAGACACCATTCCCAGTGTCTGTCCCTCTCTGCTTTGTGGCTGTGTCTCAAGATGTGAGCTCTTAGTTTCTACTCGAGTGCCATGCCTGTCTGCCTGCTTCCCCTACCATGATGTTCATGGACTCTCACCATCTGGAAACCATGAGCCCCCAACTAAATGTGTTCTTCTGTAAGGTGCCCCACTCATGGCATTTTATCACAGTAGAAAGATCGGGAGATCGTTGTATGTAGTCTTTATTATTTACAGGCACACTCCATCTATTTCTGTCATGGCTTTGAGCATGAAGGCCTGTTAAGCATTTTCAAATTCAGTTTTCCCATCTATCAAGATTTTTCTGTCCATATAATATGACTTTTGTATGTTGAGACAACCTTGCGTCATTTAGGATGATTCTTGTTCGCAAGTATTCTTTTGAGAATGTTTGCATTTATTGGCCCATGGTTTTCTTTTTGTTGCTGTTACTGTTGCTGTTGTTGTTGTTGTTGTTGTTTGTTGTTGCTGCTGCTGCTGGTTGTTAGTATCATCACTGAGTATTGGTATCAGCATAACATTTGTTGTAGAATGGATTTGGTAGTATTCCTTCTCTTTCTGTTTTGTGGAACAAATTGAAAAGTATTGGTATTAGAGTCCTGGTTGGCTTTTGAAGGAAATAGGGAAGGCTTTTCTAGTTCAAATCTTCACCCTTGAAGGGGATGGCTAGGTCTATTGAAAGCTTTTGTGGGACACACCGGGTTACATAAGACATGGGATTATGTTCCTGCTGGAGTGTGTGGTCTCTTCTCTTGCAGGGCTTTGTCTGTCTATGTTGTCTGACTTTTTTTCTCAGAATGGAATGTAACCTCTGTCCTTTTCTGCTGCTGTTAGTTTAAAGGTATAGCCTAATAGATATTTGTTATTAGGCTATAGTTATTACAGCCATATTTTCTAACCCACAATTAATCAATAAAGACACAGACACCTGATATATTTTAGAATAGCCTTGATTCACCTGAGGCACAGAAGATATTAGTTCCATAAACTACCTTCCATATCTCCCAGCCCCCATCCCGTGCCATCTGCTTCTCATAATTTCTACTAAGCTACCACCCATTCTAATCCCAAAATACTTGCTAGTGTTTTCCATATCCTCCATCCATGCCCATTGGGCCATGTGCTCTCTCCACCCACTGTGGTGCTCCTCTTCCTTTTCCTCCTCCCTTATCTGTCTGTGTCCCCCTTCCCAAGATCCTCTCTGTCTTCCAAGCCTATGAACCTACTTTCCACCCTTCTGTCTGCCTTGCCCAGGTGTAGGCCTTTTATTCAACCAATCCGGGAGGCAAGGTTCAGGGCAGCAACTAGATCTTGGGAGACAGTAATTAGCATCACAATCACAGCACTAGACCAACCTCTGAACCCTTGTCTTTGAAATTTCTTTGCTTTGATTCTAATCCGGGACTCCTGGAGCCAGAACCTCTGTGTTGTTTTTTAGACAAACGCATTGCTTTTCTGTGAGTTAAAATGCTTTCTTTAATTTCAAATATAATATGAATAGATATGAGCCTTTGAAAGATGAAGGAAGCCAGGCATGGTGGTACATGCCTGTTAGCTCAGCACTGAGACGCTGAGGGATAAAATCATGAGTTTAAGGGCATCATGACATACAAAGCAAGACTCTCTCCATTCAAAATTGGATTGCAGAAGACCTGGGGGGGGGGGGGGAAGGGCATAGGTCACAGGTTTCTTCCTGCTCTATTCCTCTATTCACATTGTACATCAAAGCCCGTCAGAGCGGAATGAAGCCACTTTCCAGACATAGTGCTGGTGGGAGTGATGCTCTTCCTCCTCACACTGGCTCTAAACATTAGATTAGCATCATAAATCTTGTAGCAGCA
This sequence comes from Acomys minous, assembly GCF_964271855.1. Taxonomy (NCBI): domain Eukaryota; kingdom Metazoa; phylum Chordata; class Mammalia; order Rodentia; family Muridae; genus Acomys; species Acomys minous. The sequence goes on from NC_140495.1 coordinate 101,101,477, forward strand.
GCACCACAGCATTTCTTGTGCGAGTCCTAGTCCCGGGCTCCTGTTACAGTAGCATTTGTATTTTAAATAGACCTATTAATGGTGAGAATTTAAACTCAGGATGATTTTTCTTTTTGTTATTGGTCAGTCATCTTCAATTCATTGTTTTTAGGTAAGTACTAGAGTCATGCTCTCATTTAGTTTTGTTCTGGCTAAACATATAGGATGCTGAAGTCCCCTGTGGTGGTGTAAGAAATGCACTCACCCACTGTCATGTTTTTCTGTGTTCAAGACAATGAGCAAGCGCCACTGTTGAATTTTCAAAATGTTGAAAAAAACCCTCTTATTAAAACAGTGCAAACCAGTGAAACTAAGAGGAATGCTTCATGGCCATACAAGGGAGAGACAGTGGTATCCAGTGTACTGTCCTACACCAGTCTTGCAATGCTTATATGAACTTTATAAAGCTAGGATGGTTTTGGTGACTAACACACAGATAATAAGTGTACATGTATAGGATATGTATGTATACATATGTATTATATATATATAATAGTTGTATTTATTCACACTGAAGAACAAGTAACTAAGACTATTTGTACATTAACATATCCATCTACAAGATCACAGAGTATTCTCACCATTAAAGATCCTCAGTATACTCACTCATTTGTGAACATTTGACGATTGAAAACATCACAGGAATTACTGTCAGTTTTGATGAAAAACACTTATTTCATGTCATCTTCTTATCGCTGGACTGTCTCAACCTGCCAGCCATCCAAATAATGACATGAATAACTTTAATTACTATATGAAAACTTGTCCTTAGCTTTGGTTTGTTCCTAACTAGCTCCTATAACTTAAATTAACCCATTTATACTAATCTATGTTCTGCCATGTGGCTCGTTACCTCTCCTCAGTACCGGAACCTATATCTTCTTCCGCATCTGACTGGCAAATCCCCATGCCTTTCCCCCAGAATTCCTATCTCTGCCAGAAGTGCCCCCTACCCTCTCCTGCTTTGCCACAGGCCATTCAGCTCTTTATTAAACCAACCAGAAGGTGATGGAGAAGATGTTTACAAAACACTGAGACAGGTGATGCTTCATAAGAGTAGCAGTACCAGCTCTCTGCTGGTACAGAAATCAGCATTGAATAATACAAAGACAACCTTTACACAGTGCACAAAAAGATTATCCCAACATCTTCTCTCACTCATCTGTGCGCAGTCTGAACTTCATGCCAGTGCATTCTTCTTCGCATTGGAATTCATGTTATTAAATTCACACCCTCCGTTATTCAGCATGAAATGTCATTCTCAAAGAACCCATTGTAGGTCATGTTATCTAATGAGAAATGTTTATTTCTTTACATTTAAGGTACCGGTTGCCTACAATACTTTGTTTATATAGGATGTGGTGGTTAACCTTGTTCTGACTTTGCGCATTTTGCACGTTTAACTTCTGTTATTCAAATATCACTAGAATTCATTAAACTTATTTCTTAGAGAACGTTAAGAGGAAATCACGGAGATTTTCCATGACCCTCATCCCCTATCCCTTGGCCAGCTTTATCAATATATCCACCTTTATTGTGTATTCTATACAGTCGAGCTGCTATGAGACCTAATTATCATCTAAATCTAGAATTTACATTATCCTGGTCTAATACAGTCTATAGATTTAAACAGTGTGCGTAGGAGAGTTTTAAGAAACAAACCTGAGTCCCTGCAGCTTCAGTATGCTAAGCTTTGACCAGCCATCCCAGCAGTGCTGACTAAAGAGATGAATGGTGGAAGGCAAAGTGTGTGTGTGTGGAGGTTAATTCTATGTGGCCACATTGGAAAGAGGAGGCCAGCAAACCCCCCAAGTCTGCCTTCTAGCTGCTGGCATGAGATTTAGATTCAAAGAGAGAGGACAAGAAATATTCATAATTTAGCAACTGTGGTCAAGGTGTGGTCCAATGCATCACTGATCTATCATTGTCTCAGTTCCCAGGGTCTCAACAAGAGGATCAGTTGGATTGTTAATCTATGAACTGGTGTCACCATCACGGGAGACTAATCTTGTTTCTGGATGAGTGGGTACTTCTATTGTATAGCACAGCTCTATCTTCTTTTCCCTCGTGTTCTTTTTCTTCCTAGAAACTAAGGTGCTGCTAGCTCAGAACAATGACCTCTTCTTTGCCTTTCCTCCTGAAGGAAGATAGGTTAGACCGTCCTTGACTGGTTAAAATGTCTATGAGTCAAGCAGAGCCTGACAATGTAGAAAAAGAGAGACTCCCAGAATGAAAGAAGAGATGCCAATCAATCTGCCATTCATTTTTGGTCACTTTGTAGCCCAAGTGAGGACGAAGATCTCATTCACCCTTAGAAAAATACATTTCTAAGTGTCTGATTTTGTGTGTGGGGGGGTGTGGTTTTGTTAGGTCCATAATGTAATGCAAAATTGCCCTTATGTATCTGTAGGCCTGTATTATGGACTGAACAAACCTGTGATTCAAATTTTTAAACCGAAACATCATTTATGCAAAACATGTATCAGCAAAAAAACTAGTACAGCAGGCATCTATATGATACATACAATGTATTCGGTATCATTAGTCAGGTAGGAATGGTTTGAGTCATTTGGCAAGATGTGGAGAGATTAAATGTAAATACTATGACATTTTGAGGGAAAAAAACTTGGAAATCCACAGACTTTGCAATTCCCAAAGAGTTCTAAAACCATCTCCATGGAAACTGAAGGACAATAATGGTTGGAGTTATTCAGTATGCAGCCTTTTCAAGTTGACTTCCTTCATAACAACAGTCTAAGGTTGCTCCGCAATTCCAGGGCTAGATAGCTCACTTCTTTTTATCGCTGGGATGTCACTCTGGCTCCTCTTTGTTCCCTTAGCTCTTGTGTTCTCCATTAAATAATTCAGATGAGACACAGAGCTTGGTATAGTAGACAAACATGGTTCACTACAGAACAATAGAAGCACACTAGAAAGGTAAGAGAGAGAGCGATGGTCTAGAGACCACTGTGTTGACCTACATGTTTAGTGGGCTTTATACTGTTTCTTTAATGTGTCTGGAATGAACAGCTTTCCTGATGAGGGTATGGCAGTCCTTTCTAGATGGCCATACTCGGCTGCTGATGTGTGCATTGTCTTAAGGGAGAGGGCAATACTGTCTCTTTATACTTTATCAGAGCATCTTGCCTTGGTAATAATCTTACGATCTTTTGAATACTTTAGGATGATTTTCTACTGACGCCAGAGATGGGACCCAGATCCCATTCTTTTGTCCAATAATCCACAAGATTACTCCATCCCTGTTTCAGTTCCTGATTTTTGCCTTCAATCTTGCTACTATCCGAATAGCTACTTAACAGATGTACCGTAGTTTACTTGACCAATAACCTTCTGAAAGACACCCTGGTAATTTCTAAATTCTTGAAATCCTTCTTTATTCACAGCAAATGTAATGGCTAAACTGATAATTAGAATACAGATTTCTGTCAAAGGTAGTAAAAAAAAAATTATTGCAACTTTACATGAATGTAAAATATGGGATCCATAGCATTACAAAGACTGAGGAATAGGACAATTACACAAGTCTATGTGACCATGAAGCAATTAGAAAGGCAAGTGCTTGGCTGGTGCTGCCATTAAAATGACAGTGCACATAACAGCAACTTCTAGGTGCCAGACACAGAACGAGCTAGCTAGCTTCAGCACACAAAGATCTTTGAAGCTGCAGGAGCATCACACGAGTAGAAATCAGGGTGGAGCACAGTCACCAGATGGCACTCAAGGCCTGCAAGAAGACTGTATGTAACAAGGGTCTGCAGCAAGGGTGGTAAGAACGTGACTCCTGATCAAATTTGAAAGTGGGATCCTAGGTTGGATCATTTAGGACTAGGCACTTCTGTTTTAGGGAGTGGTTAAAGCTAGAAAGAGTGGAAATGATCAACTGAGATTAGAGGACGTCACACTCTGGATGCTGCCCCATTATATGGGGGTCCTATAAAGAGAACCTGCATGTGGGTGTCAGGCTAAGAAACTCAGAGAAAGGAGATAAAACCCATAGCTTATTTTTTTTTTTAGAAGAAAACATGTTTAGCAAAAAAAAAATTGGGTCTGACTGATCAGTGAGCGTCCATAACTTAAGAGACCCAGAAGTGAATTGGGGTGTGTGTGACCTTCTTGGAGATAGGCAAGGGTCCATCCTTGAGTTGGCTTCAAGCCACAGTAGAAATGACAATACTTTTCAGTAAGTAGGGTCTTGTGACAGAAACGAATAAAGGACTTCCTAACCATCCTTGATACCCAGGAACACAGGTAATAGCTAAAAGTCAACATTTTAAGATTAAAAAGAAGTTTTTATCTGGACTGACTCATACATTTTCCAAGAATGTAGTTAAGAAATAGTTTTAATTAGGCTTTCTTTGTTTTATATCTTGGTGGCATTACTCTGTTAAAGGCACCAAAATGAATTCTTCTTTTTCTTCCTTCCCTTACTCTCCAACTCCACCTTCTTCATCTCTATCCCCAACATTGTCATCACTATGTCCATTATTAATTCAAAACAGCAGCCATTAATTCTTTTTGCTGTGTGATAAGTTTAGTGAGATTCAAGTACACTTACAAAGGCAATTCCTTTATAAAGATGGTGGAAGAGAAAGGATGAGTGGTCACTGTGGATGAAATTTCTTACACATCATTTTAAACCTTGCGTCTTACTAGATATCAAGTTCACACATACTCCTCATATGGCCTTTCACTCTGCTGGTCTCTCTTTTATGGTACAAAAACTGTGTAGCTTGCTTTGTCCCATGTTTGTTTGTTCATTATCTGTACTTTTTTTGTGTGACATTCAGGAAAAAATTTTCTAAGACTAATGCAATGAACTTCCTCCTATATGATTTTCTGGTTTCAAGTTTTATATTCAAATCTTTTATCCACTTAAATTTTGTATATAGTAGCTCAATAAAAATGGTCAGGTGATGCAAAAAAAGAACATTCTTCAAAGAAATGAGCAACAGCTCCATGAAGCAGATGTGCTTCTAGCCATTGCCTAGACATAAGTCTGGGTCATAATAAAATGTCACCCTGACTATTTGAAGATAGATATTATTTTTAAGAGACTTTCAAAGTAAAGTGTAAGAAGTATTGGTGACATTGTACAGAAAGTGGAGTAGTTATATATTGTGAATGAAATAAAAAAAGATGTAGCTTTCTAGGACAGCTCAAACTACTGTACCAGCCAAGGACAATGCATGCAATAAACCTAGAACCCTTATCCAGATCTAGCCAATGGACACCACGTTCTCAACAATTGTATGGAGAGCAGGGACTGACTCAGCCATGAACTCTGGTGCCTCCTATTTGACCACTTCCCCTTGGTGTGGAGGCCTGATGGCACTCAGAGAAAGAGTAAGCAGGCTATCAGGAAGAGACCTGATAGGCTGTGATCTTATAGTGGGGGACAAGGTCCCCTTCTGTCACAGACCTAGGGGATGGGAATAGGATGAAAGAGGGAGGGAGGGGGAACAGTAAGATACAAGTGAGGGGATAACAAATGAGATGTAATCTGAATAAATTACTTAAATTAAGAAATGTTTAAAAAGATGTGGCTACTATAAAAACATGAAGGAAGTCTTTCAAAACATCTAAATAAATAGAACAGTATTGTGATCCAACAATTTTACTTCTAGGCATCTGCTCCCCAAAGCACGTAAATTAGAATATCAAAGAGGTGTATGTGTGTGTGTGTGTATTTCACATTCATCCCTATGTTATGGGAACAATGCAAATGTTTACTCATACACAGACCATATAATAACGATTAATGTAGAAAATGTTTGGTATATGAATACAGAAGGTAGGGAAAGAAATAATTTTACAATATATATTATCATTTGAAAAATATTTTAGTTTTACTTTTCTTTTTTTAGGAAAGGATAGGAAAAACTCAAATTACTACTCATTTCTCCCTCGTAATATGTATGTCATATCAAAACAACTGTTCAGAGGTTAGACATTACTGCATTTTAAGGGGTACAGTACAATTTTTATGCTTAATTTATTTGGGGGTCTCTGCAACCATGGCGGAATTGCTGAAGCATTTCTCACTCAGCCTGACTTTGAGTTGCATACCACTCTGTGTTGCCGCACTAAAGTTTTCTCTCTGCAGGATGATGTGCGGTCATTGCATATCATAAGAAAAGGACATTGTAAGAAAAATGTCCTTAGAACATATCAAAACATTCCCAGTGCAGCCTGTCAGTTCTACCCTGCTACACAAAGGCACTGAGGTCCATGGCACATGTCAACAATGTATTTAACCAAATAAACACATTGTTTGTTTATGATCTGTGAATTAATAGAACCAGTGATAAGTGCAGGATTTGTTAAAATAATCCCACAAATTAATTAAATATCTTGAATTGGATCAAAACTAGAGGCCTCCTAATACAAATGTTTAACCCCCATCAAATCTTTTGGAACACTCTCTGCCCAGCAAAACACTGTCTGTTTAGTAAGTAACACACAGGATTCATGCATGAAATGATTTTCTACTATATTATGAAATATATGTAATTAATTTGTTTATATAATACATAATTTTTTAAATATAAATATATTGTATTTAATGGACTTGAAACTTTGTAAACTTAACATCACTAATCTTTTATTATGTAACTTATATATATAAAAGAAGTGAACACTAAAGCCAAGCATTTGACTTCCAATGCCCTGTCACTGCTGTCTGTACCCACAAAATATCAAAATTATAATGTGATTTGACATGGAGGCCCTTCTTAACATTTGGTGCCTTTCATGTGACTCCTGTTATAGAGGCTCTTTTCCCTCTCTGACTGTGGACACTGCGGTCAGACATGCACACTGTTTGGAGATCAACATTCTCCTCTCCACAGTTCTTCCATGTTTGGGAGATCATTGGGGATCTCACTAGAAGGAACCTGAAAAGTGAAGAAACTGATGAGTGAGAGACATGTGAAAGAGAACAGTACTTTAATGAGACAGGCTTCAAGCGCCTGGCCCACGAAAGTTTAAGATCAATCAAGCAAACAAAACATTTTCACTGTAATTGGCAGTATCTCCTAGCATGCACTGTTATACAAATTTCTTTCAAAGTTATGATCTCGATTTTCTTGTAATAAGGGCGAAAATAGCACATGCTGGACTCTTAAGGCAATGCATTTTTAATAGAGCAGAAAGTGGGTCAGTTAGATATTTGAAACAAAGTTAATTCTAGATGTACCAACATTTTCAAATACGTTGCTCTCTCAAATACTTCAAAGATGTATCCCCAAGGAGCATTTAATCCACAGATTAAATTTAACCAGGATGTTAGCACATATCAATAATCCCAGCACTATTGAAACCAAAGCAGGAGTCAAATTCAAGGAAGCATGGGCTGCACTGTTTGTTGGTTTGGATGGATGACCTTGAGCCTCTGATCCCCCTGCCTCCACCTCCCAAATCCAAGGATTGCAGCAGGCATGTGGGTTATGTGTTGAAGATTTGTTTTGCTTTGTCTAATGAAGTAGAGTTGGGATTCTAATATAGTCTTGACCCGTGACTATAAGGAGAGAGAGGCACACAGGATGATATGCTCCAGAGTGTGGCTGTGGGTTTCTCCAAGAAGAATCTCGCTGTTGGTTGTAAATGTCGAGGAGACCTGTACGAATCACCACACATTACTAGAGATATCAGAGTCCCCTCTTGGAGTTCTTAGTTTTGTAAAGATTGGGCTGGAGAGATGGCTCAGAGCTTAACAGCATTGGCTGCTCTTCCAGAGGTCCTGAGTTCAACTCCCAGCCACTACATGGTGGCTCAGAACCATCTACAGTCAAGCTGTAGATCGTAGCAGGTGCCCGGAAGAGAAATATGGAAGAGAAAAAGATAAATGCCTTGTGGTTTGAGTTTAGCCCGTGTGTGGATGCCAGTCACATGCTCAATAAGCAGCTAGAAGGGGGGAGGGGAGCTTTAGAGGAAAAAAAAAAAGCAGGCAAATTTACAAAGCCCCTCAGCTACTGTGGAAGAAAATGGGAACTCTGGGAAAGAGTTCTTCGTCCCAACCCTTCAGCACAGCTGATGAGGTACTCACCTTTCCCAGCCAGGGTGTTGACCTGCTTAACTGAAACATTAGGCTCCCACCAAGACTATCTGCTCTCTCTGGACTTCTGAAGTTTTGGGCCTCCTGATAGGACTAGGTCAAGGATATTCTCAGCTTGTAGCCAAGGACATGAACTGAGGTCCTTGTGCTTAAACTTCCTGTATGTCTCTCTCCTGTCCTTCTATCCTCCTCGCTTTAGACGTAGCCATAGGCACCTTTCAAGAAATTGAGACACTGACCAAAGCTGACTTCATCAGTGATGCGTGGGGTTTTCAGACATGGAAGTTGGGTTACCACTCTAATGTGCCTATCGAGGGGGAACCGCAAAAGCGCATCGTGGTTATATTTGTAGAAGAGCCAACCGTGAGGAGGAGAGGAGTCCTTGACTAATGCCTAGACTAGAAATGTGAGGCAGAAACAAAGACAAGCATTAGTAGCATCCTAAGTCCTAGGCAGGGAACTAGGAGAAGCCAGAATATAGGATGTGTGCTAATTGTCCAAACCGAAGTCCATGGGAGGCTCCCTGAAAAGCTCACAGACCATCTAGCAACTGTTGGAGTTGCTAGAGTCACAGTGTGAGGTCCGTCCCAGGTGACTTCTAGAGAGGAAAAGAAAGACTAATGTTAATTGTCATTTGATTTTCAAGTTAAAATAACAGCAGACCTATCTTTCTTGGTAGCAAGTAGGTGCTGCAGTGTTGAGTCAGTGTCATGGGATTTTACAGCTGGGACTCTTAATTAATAACGTTAGTGGATTTAAGTCTAATACTTAGAGAGCATGATCCCTCGGAATATTATAGAAACATACCAATTATTTTAATCTTTGGTTATACGTTCTTTCTGGGTATCTTAAGGTCAGGAAAATGGAGAAAATTAAGCATCCTTTTTACTGCTAAGGCCAGTTAAGTGTCTGGTCCTCAGGGGTCAGTGGTCTTTGAAGGAACCTCTGCCTCACTTAGTTTTCCATTTACCAGTTGTTCCATCTGAGTGAGAATGCGGTCAAGGCCTTACTTGGCTGTAGCTTCACTTGAAAGCGCTGAGGAAATTTTCCTATGCTGTAGATACTGACTGGAGCCTCCTACCGAGTGAGGTCTCCATGGCCTCCCTGAACAGGAGGGCAGGTGACTCCCAAGAGTTACAGGACAATTTTCGGGATGAACCCACAGTCCCCTGGGATCCAGTTAACTTTGAAGGCAAGGGCAAAATATTCTGTTTAATTCGTGTCTACATTAGATAGACCTCCAACTATGGTCACCACACACCCAGTAGGAGGTCAGTCACACCAGTCTGGTACCTTTAACCACCGTATAATATTGAGATAAAGCTAGCATGAAAACCCTAAACATTTGGAGATGAACTTTGATTAGATATATGTCATTTTCTCTTAAGCTGGTCCTCATAGATGTCACTAGGAACAGAACAATAGTTAAAGGAACTCCACTTATTTGAGTCAGGTGAACTTAGAATGTTTAATATCATATATAATCCCTTAATGTCTTTTATGTGCCTATAAAACTCATGCCTACCTTTGTAGCCTAACTAAGATATCATCTTTGCCTTGGTCTGTGTTCCTGTGGCTTGCCTTTATCTGCTGTTTGAACTCACTGAAAAGCAAAAGCAAGGCCACTGTAGATCATTCTCTGGACTCTAAAAAGAATGAAAAACTATTTTTCTGCCTTGCATGGTTTTCCTGAGTACTTACAAAGCCTCACTGTATGATAACACTCACAGAAGCAATACTATGTTACATGTCACGGTAGCACAAAAGAACCTAAAATGAAAGGGAACCAGTAAGTTGGAAAAAAATATGGTGGATAGGTATAAGAATGGAGAGGTATTTGGGGCAAAGAAGGATGTCTGCATGAAAAGACTGTTCTGTGGATTGGGTCTTAAGTCAACTTGGGCTGCGTAATGAGACCCTATCACAAAAGAAGTTGCCATATAAGGTTATTGTTAATACGTTTCCATTTAAATATAAGTCTTTTAATATATACTCTAATGTGCTCTACAAGTGTTTAATGATATAATGTTTTAATAATAAAGTTATTAAAGAATTCCTATTTATAGAAAACAAATAACAAATGTTAATAGGTATTTCCAATTAAAATCAAGTTACAGAACTAGAGAAAAGTTATAATTTCCAAGAAATGATCTAATGGCTAACATTATTTCTATCCTTTCTACTGACTATTTCTATTTCAGTACGAGATAACAAATCTCTTACATTTATGTATATATCTCCTAACTAGCTTCTGGGATTTTTATGGAAGACTTAGTCTCGTAAAAGTCGTAAAACTTGTATACATCCTTCCATTGCGACTGTGCTCTGGGGGGGGGTCTTTATATCCTGGGGGAAATGGGTGTCCTATTCCTTCACCACAGTATGTTGCTAGGGTCACATAGTCCTGTAGAGATGTCACTTATTAATACCAATCAAATGAGAAGAGAGCCCCTGTGTCCTGTGAGTCCTTTAAAGCAGGGGCTGTTTCGTTTGTACACTATAAGCTGTCATCTCCCACGAGCCAGGTAAACACTCAAATGATATCATAAACTCCGGACTTGAGGTTTAAAATAGCACGTGGTTGATAACCTCTTTCACATATTTCAGCTTCCAGCATCAATGAGAGTTGAACGCTGAGAACCCACATAGACAACTTCCCCAGCAGTTCATACATGGTAAACGTTAGCAGAGACCAAGCTGTCATTTACTAAATGTCATTTCACGCAGAGGATCGTTTTCATCCCTGCTAAGTCCATTGGAATGTCATACCTATATGTTATTTTTTATATAGGATCTTGGATCGCTATGTTCAGGAGCAAATTCCCGGTGCCAAGGTTGTGGTGGAGTCCATAGGTGCCCGTCGCCATGGAGACGCCTTCTCCCTAGAAGACTATAGCAAGTGTGACCTGACTGTCTATGCCATCGACCCCCAGACCAACAGAGCCATTGACAGAAACGAGCTTTTTAAGTAAGTGGGTTTCTTTTTTGCAGTAGTGCCTGAAGTTAATTCGCGTTTAAGGATAAATTAAAGTTTAAAAGCTACTGAGATATTGTTTAAGGTGAAATGGGAGTGAAAATCCGAAGCAGGTATAGTTTCCAAGTCCTGTATGGGCTGTACTGAGGTCAGAAACCTGGACAACAGGAGTTGGCTAAAGTCAGGAGCCAAAACAGCTCTTTGAGATCTCCTCTCATGGGAACTCCACAGTCCTGATTTGGGTTGCTGGCTAAACCGGGTGCGGGGAGGGGCGGGGGGAGCGGGGAAGCCTTAGTGAGGTGACCGCCTGCAATGACTTCAGCGGGTTTGAAGGTTAGGAAGAAACTGAGCCTTCTCATATACAACTCTGTTGTAGGAGCGGAAAGGTGTCTGACGCCCTGCCGCAGGAGGGCTAAGTAAAAAGAGAACCACTGTCATGTAGCTCCACATTCTGTATGATAGCTGAATCCAAAGAAAAAAGACAGGGATGGGGGGATGCAGGGGAAAAGGAAGGAAAAAGGGGAGAAGAGGAGAAGAAGGATGGGGAAGAGGAGGCAAGGAGGAAGATTTTTTTTTTTAATCTTTTACATACAGTTTTCATTGAATGTTATTCTAAGGCTTTTATCCTGTATCCATTTTCTGCTGGACTCTAGCGACCCCTAGTGTCCTGAAAATCGTTCAGAAGAAATTTTACTTAAACTTTACATTTAAAATGTATATTGATGTGTCGTCATATGTAAATACAACCCCTATGAGTATGAAGTCGACTTGCAAGGCGGTTCGTACATTTTTTTTCTGATAGTTGTTCTTAATACATTTTCCCTAGGTTAAATAAAAAAAAAAGCTACCAGCCTCCTTTATTTTCTAGATAATTTTGTTTTAATTTTGGTAATAGATTACAAGATTTGGGGAAAGTATATCTACATTTTAAGGATGCTAACTGGTGACAAACACAAAAATGACTGGGAGGTAATTTGGACAGCCTTGGTGAGCAATTTAGGATGAAACATCTGAGAGCAAACCACCAAAGAATAAGGAGAACGAAAATATTTTTGGAAGAGATAAAGTCTGGCATTTGGAATTTTATTGAACTATTCTCTACTAAACCTATGATTTTTTTCATAAATACTTTGTGACTTGTTTGTAAACACATACACACACACACACACACACACACACACACACACACACACACACCACTCCAAGACCTAAAGTGTATATATTAGCATTACTATAGAAATGGAAATTTAGCTCTAACAAAATAATTGTTGCCTAACACCCAGCCATGAACAGTAAAGTTATTCTCTTTACTTTTATTGTCTGAAATCTAAGCATCTTCCCTGGCTTTGTGTGTGTGTGTGTGTGTGTGTGTGTGTGTGTGTGTGTGTGTGTGTATTCTTTGGTCCAAAGATAGGAAGCAAAACTAGTAATAATAATTAGCAAACTTATTACCAGAGCCCTGGACATAATGTCTATCTCTAGGTTTGAACCCTTATTAAAATACACATAATGTACCTTATAAGAAATATACAGTATATTATCATATTATATATGTTAATATATACATATATGGGACAGAGGGAAGAGAGAGACACAAGCACTTTAATTATTTACTTATAGCTGGGTGGTGGTAGCACAGGCCTTTAATCCCAACATTCGGAAGGCAGAGGCAGGTGGATCTCTGTGAGTTCAAGGCCAGCCTGATCTACAAAGTGAGTCTCAGGAGACCCAAGGTTACACAGAGAAACCCTGTCTTGAAAAAACAAAAAACCACCACCACCACCACCAACAACAACAATAATAATAATAATAGTAACAACAATTATTATTATTATATTTTTATATGGAAATTTTAATTTAAAAAAACAGGTAGCTTCTATTGGCTGGTGGAACTATTGGGATTCTTACACAGAAGGCCAATCAACTGCCCAGCTGGAGCTGGCTGATGCTCCACCTCAGCCTCCCCAGTTCGGTGACTCCTGCCATGAGCCACCATTCTTAGCTTGTATTTTCCTTTAACTGAAACATATAAACATGCATTACACTCCTCCCCTGTATCCTGTCATGAGTAATTTAATATTTATCTACTGTGACAGTGTTAACAACCCTTTCTTCTTGCTTCTTGGAGTAAACAGTGTAAAATTGGTGTATAATTACTATCTGTAGTTTATTCCTCCTCCGCACCTGCCCTTTTTGTTTTTGGTTTTTTTATTATTATTATTATTTTGTTTTTCAAGACAAGGTTTCTCTGTGTTAGCCTTGGCTGTCCTGGACTTGCTTTGTAGACCAAGCTGGCCTCAAACTCAGACTGATCTGCCTGCCTCTGCCAACCCTGAACCCCAACTCCCCCACCCCCTGCCCAGTGCTTGGATTAAAGGCATGGACCACCACACCTGGCCTTCCTTTCTTGTTATTGTAAAGCAACTCTGACAAGGGAGAAAAATTAGATTGTAGTCTCAGTGGTAGAGTAGCCACGGAGGCTGAGGGTGGACTGAACTTGTCGAGGGCGTCCACTGCTGGAAGAGAGCAACTAACCTCTGTGTGCTTAGCTCACCATGTCCCTTTTACACAACCCACTATATCATGCGTCCAAAGAACAGTGCCACCCATAGGGGGTAGATCTCTCTTCTCAGTGTAATCGAGACAGTCCCTTAAAGACACTCTCATAGCCTAACCTTCACCTAAGCAATCCCTCCCAGCTGTGCCTACTCCCCAACTCTCAAATCACCAACCCTAACCACTCACCGTGGGCTTTTTTTTTTCCCTAAGATTTATTTATTTGTTATTATGTATACAGTATGCTGCCTGCGTGTACACCTGCAGGCCAGGAGAGGGCACCAAATCTCATTATAGATGGTTGTAAGCTACCATGTGGTTGCTGGGAATTGAACTCAGGACCTCTGGAAGAGCAGTCAGTGCTCTTAACCTCTGAGCCATCTGTCCAGCCCTCACCATGGGCTTTTTAAGTTCAAAATATTAGAAGACTTTACAAGATACATTCTAATTTCAAATCAATTTCTAACGTAATTAGTTTTTGTTGTTTTTTCAATTCGCTTCACAACAAAGATTCCTGGATGGCAAACTGCTTGATATCAATAAAGACTTCCAGCCGTATTACGGCGAAGGGGGGCGCATTCTAGAGATCCGAACTCCGGAGGCAGTGACGAGCATCAAGAAGCGAGGAGAAAGCTTGGGATACACAGAGGGCGCCTTGCTGGCCTTGGCCTTCATCATCATCCTGTGCTGCATCCCAGCCGTCTTGGTTGTCTTAGTGAGCTACCGACAGTGAGTATGCGGGCCGCTAAACGGACGTTGCTCAGGATGGTACCCGGGAAGCCGCCTGGTAAAGTAACTTCCCTGGCTGCCAAGTGTGGGCGGTGTCACTAACCTGCCATGGTGTTTTTCCTGCCAGTACCAAAATGCCTTCGGCAAGGGCAACAGACAGACTTCGTATATATTTTGTAGTGGCCTTCACTCCTAATAAGTCTTTGCTCATGGCACTATTTTTTTCCTGGATTCTGAGCATTCTCTTCTATGGGTCAAAAGCTCCCAAGAAAATAGCCTGGAGAGAAAGCCAGCCCAAGGTTTTATTTATCAGAGTTCCTTTTCACCCAGCTTTAAGGAAAAGATTACAGGGTCTCCTGCCTGGCCAGACACTGTCTTGTTAGTCGTTTTGTTGTTTCTTTCTTTCCCCCCATCTGGTTTCTTCTATTCTGTGGAGTTGGACTTTACCTCTGTGAAGATGATCAGTGTTAGACAAAGCATAGTGCACTCTGACCACCACACCTGTGACACCTGTGACTGTAGGCGTGGCTCCTCACCTCCTGGCACCCTTGCTAGGGCAATGTCTTGTCGCAAATGCAACAGCTGGGCACAGTCTTAGTCTTTCCTCTTCATACAGTAAAAATGCACTTGTTTGGATTATCTGTAAGCAAAACCTATTTGACATCTGAATGTAAGTGTTTTAAGTATCTGCAACTGAGGTATACATAGAGCCGGAAGCCAGGTATGAGAAATTAGTAATATGTCCCTACGGGCAGCCACTTTAAAAAAAAAAAAATGAAGAGTTGATTGAAAAGGGAAAGTAGCCCTGAGGGTGCCACAAAAAAGTAAATAATGGACAATTACAATAAATCTTATAAATGTTTGTTATAACAAACGGTAAGAAATAACGGTAGGAAGGCTATTTGTTATTTAAAATACCTATGGGGGAAATATTAAGATGTTTCTAATGTATTCATACACTGAAACGGACCAAAACCAACTTGGGGCGGGGGGGGGGGGTGTGAAAGAGATGATCTGGCTTAGAGCCAAGACTAAAACTCAAGACAGAAACCTAGAGGCAGGAACTGAAACAGGGTCCGACCGTGGAGAAATTCTGCCTACTGGCTTCCTGCCTGGCTGGCTCCTGTTCAGCTGTCCCTCTTAATACCCTCAAGCTACGTACATTCTCAGGAATGTTACCCTCCACCATGAGCCGAGCTCTCCCACATTAATCCTAATCAAGAAAATGTCCCACAGGCAGCCCGCTGACGGTATTTCCTCAACTGAGGCTCGCTCTTCTTCCCAGATGATGCCAGCTTGTAAGAAGCTGACAGAAACATGAACCAGATTACCCACAGTCCAGTCGGGTCCCAGTGATTCCTCAGGGAGGTTCCCCCCTTCCCATCAGTGCCAGGTTGACAATCAAACCTAGGTCACCATACATCCCTTCCAACCATTAAAAGATTTTCTCTTGAATTGAATATGGTAAGTTCATTCCAACTTGAAATGTTCAAGGTGTGTTCCTTGTAAAGATGTTAAGTGCATAATTTCCTCACAAAGGTCATGTAAGGTTGCAAACGTAACATTTGGTTGCTACAGTTAAGCTTAGTGCTTCCTTAACAAATTGGTTATAATACTAAACTTAAAATTTCTCATAAAAAGTACTGAAAAAAATCACATTAAATTATCAAGCCACCAATCTAACATTAATTTCCACATTTATTCTGTAGTGTTCTCTCTCTCTCTCTCTCTCTCTCTCTTTTTATTCAACTGTTCCTCAAAGAAGTGCACCATAGCCTTATGTCAATAAAATCAGTATCTTATTCCCCTGAGTACAGAATCAAAGCTCTTAGCACCAGGTCATCCTCAAGTTTCCATTTTCTTATTAGATTTGAAGCTCAGAGCTCTGTGTTTTAATAACTTGTACATCTGCAACACTAATAATGAGGGGTTACACATTCCATCACCAAGTTGAAGCCCTTGTCTTCCCTCTTATATTATTATTAACTGTATCAGCTCATAACTTAGAGCAAATCATGTTATAAAGCCATTAGTATTGAATGTCTAATGTCACTTTGTCTTTTCCTTATGCACTGCTTTCCAAAACAGGTTTAAAGTGTAAGTATAATTATATTTTTGCATGTGAATTCATGTAACAGAAATCACAGATATATTGATGATTATTTTCTTAGCAATTATTTGGGCTTAAGATTTTGAGGTGTGTGTACGTATGTGTGTGTGTGTGTATGTGTTTGTGTATGTGTTTAAGCTGATTTTAGACAACTTATCATAACAGTAATATGAAAGGTAGGGTATGTTCTAATCATTTCGACAATTTGATGCCTTAATCTTAAGAAAGAAACCCTGTCTGTGACATTTACAACCACAGATCACCCCTAAGACCAGCATCATGGGCGTTAGCAAAAATGAGATTAATCTGAAAATGCTTCTGTGAATTCTGCTGTTTCTTCGAGGGGCAAATATTTGCATCTTGAACTTGAGAGCGCTTCTGTTCTATCAGTTTGTTAGTTGAAATATTTGTGCATCCTTTAAATGGGTCCCCCCTGGTAACAGAACCTCATTATTAGAGCAATAAATAGCCTGTCGATGGTGGTTTCTAACCCGAGTCTTATAAGACAACCTTCTCTGCTCAAGACGCCAGGCTGAGTGCACGAAGACTGCCAGGATCCAATCTGCCATGCCCGCAGCCAAACCTGCAGCTCCTGTACCCGCTGCACCCCCAGCACCCCCACCGCCACCCCCAGGAGCACATCTTTATGAGGAGCTGGGAGAGAGCACCATGTAAGTAGCAAGGGGAACAACACCTTGGGGTAGAGTGGATGCTGGGAGTGAAACTAGTTCCGAGGCTAGGCAGAAAAACAGCCGCAAGCCTGTTCTACTCTGTCATTATTAAGTCTAGTTGAAAAATTGTAGCTAAAAAAAAAAAAAAAGGGGGGAAACAAATCAGGAAAAAAAGAAAATTACAAAAAAATAAATATATATATATATAAACAGTGTCATGTTACACAAGACTTCAGAACACAGTTTGGATATTATATTTAATCTCCCAGTCTTATGAAAAGTTGAGCTTAAAAACTGTAGCTAAAAAATATATAAAAAGTTGCTGAAGAGACGGCTCAGCAGTTAAAGTACTGACTGCTCTTCCAGAGGTCCTGAGTTCAATTCCTGGCAACCACATGGTGGTTCACAACCATCTATAGTGTGATCTGATGCATGCAGGTAGAGCACTGTATACATAATAGTAAATAAATCCTTTAAAAATATACATTATATATATATATAAAGTAAACAAATTAAGAAAAAAATAGAAAATTACAGTAAAAAATATAAACAGTATCCATGTTAGGCACAACTTCAGAACACAGTTTAGATATTATATTTCCCCTCCCAATCATAATGATATTGGACAATTTCCTGAACAAAATTATAGATTTGAAAATATAATCAAGTAGGAGATTGTAATAAATCAGAATGGTAAGATGATAATTCCTGATTCGAGATTTCAAAACAAAACAAAACAAAACTCCCATTTGGCAATCAAAACCAAATTCTGTAGTTTAGAACTAGGCATTTTTAAATATATATTGTAGAATATTAAATGAAGGAAAAATTAAAATCTGAACTATAAATGGCATAGTGTGCTCTGAACAGTCTGCTCACTGTCCTGCTCTGAGGCGGCTTTGGTCAACATCTCTATACTGTAGAATTTCTAAGCAATTTTAAGGCATACATTTTGACAGAGCTTGTTAATGTATTGCTAAGACTTTACAACTATTTACACAGTATTCTTTGATTTAATTTGTGTTTATTATAAAACTTTAAGAGCAACTACTTTGGGACATGATAAGCAACTAAGTATACTATTCAATTTTAAAGAGAGCTAAACTCAGGAAACTTTGTTAGTAGTGACTAAAAACATATATCTGTTATATTTTTAGCCTTTACTCACAGGAGTAAGGCACAGGTCAAAAATCATAGAAATTATTTCTACTAAAAAAAAAGACAGATGCATGAATACTATATGCAGTATTGATAATACTATATATTAAGCCATAGAATTATTATAAATATATATATATGTATAAAATCTACAACATATAACATGCAATATATACATAAATATCTTACATAAGGTGAAGTTAAAGCAAAAGTTGGAGCACAGAATTTTATGTACATACAGGATTCATTCCTTAAATATGTGTTTTTCACTTCTTTCATAGTCTACAAATGATGCTCTCATTGAGTTTCTGGTGAAGTAGGAATTGAGCCAATATGATTTGATTCTCTGATTGTATTAAGCAGCTCTTCCCAGCAATAATGTTTTCAGATAAAAAAGTATTTGTGTGAAGTTAGTAATATTCACATATGAGAACAGTGACTGATATGCGTGCATATACACACAAACTTTTAAAATGCAAGTTTATGCAAAAGCATGGGCAACCAATAGAGGTGGGTGAGGGTGAATTGAAGCTAACAGTCTTTAAGTGCTATTAGTACTTGAAAATTTATAGTAGATGATTTTCAATCATGTATCAAAACATTTTAATTCTGAACTGTTTCTCGTTTTTAGAAATGCTTCATTTTCCATTGAAAATGTTTTATGAGGATTTTAGTAAGCTACAAAATAAACTAGCTTCAAGAGAGTTAGCACCAATTATGTTTTTAAGGAGAAAAAAAAAGACAATTTTGAAAGAAACCAAATCTTGGCAAAGGAATTAATAACGTCATGCAAATTTAACATTCTGCAATATTTACCTGGTACTAATATATATACTTCCTCCCCAAACCTGACATTGTCTTCCTAACACAGTGCACACTGACCTGTTTTTAAGTTATTTACTCACTTTACATACACTGACCAACTTTTAAAGTTAAATTCCTAATTCTTGGTCTTACTTAAAATTTCTTTTTCATAACTAAGACAAACCCATGTTTCAGTATTCTCCAGCAAATAGCTTGTTAGCTGAAATTCTGCCTGATAAGGCACTGGAGTGAAGGCCACAAGATTTTATCTGAAACATTATTAGATATTATTCTCATGAATAAATGGAAAGAAAATGAGAAACATGTATTTTTCTCTCTTGGATTATGTGTTTTGTTTGAAGCAAGTGTCTGTTAGTATTGCATAATCATCTCGAATTAATGACAGCTAAAACTTTTTTTCCCTGTCACATGTTTTCTCTTTCTCACCTGTGGATACATAGGCATAAGTAAGTAAATATCATTCTAATAAAAGGTTGTTAGAAAGTAGATGTAGTAGGCTGGATTGAGAAATACCATGGTCTGCACAGTGGTCCTCATCTTTCACAATGTAGGCATTTGTGTTTAATAGGAAATTTCATCCTCCCCTACCTAGTTCCCTCATGATGTGACCATGCCCACTAGGAAACATTTCAAGGATACCTTTATCTTAATTCAAACATGGAATCCTTTCGATCATAAGTGATACTTATGATTATGTTGATCATGTCTTCCAAAACTAATGGCTACATAATATCAAGTTTGATATCTAATGTGTTTTAAAGATAGTTCTCCAAGCTTAGGAAAGGCAAAAGTTCATGATGTCTGTTTTTTGTTCAATTGTCCATGCGTTCTAAGTTATTCATGTTGGTTGACATTCCAGGTCCATTTGTGAGCATGCTTATTTTTGTCATCAAATTTCAAAGCTACGTGTCATTTTATTGCCTAATCTATTACTCCATTTTGAATAACTATTTAGTCCCTATATTTTATTTTTTCCTCTGGTTAGAGTTTAACCTTAAACAACTAAGAAAATTAATTGGCTGGTTATGCTTTAGCTTAAAATAAACTAGCTCCAAGCTAATTGGGGGCTTTGTAAAGTCCATGCCACCTAACCATTCAGAAGGAACGGTTCCAATGCTCGTAGCTCAGGCGCTTGATTTGTGCCCTGCAATCTTCTAACTTTAATTGGAATACAAACCTACTTGTGGCACCTTGGCTTAGTACCCATAAGCAAAACATGCAGGGGAGCCAATGCAATGTTGTCTTTACACAAATCATTTCATTCAGGGACTCTTGATTAAAACTTGAAGCACACTATATTTGTGGAAAATGTAAATTTCCCCTCTGTCTGTCTGTGTTTTCTATATTTAAAATATCTAAGTATAGAATTTAAAGGGACTGAGTCATTTTAATTCAGGATGGTAGCATGAAGTTGATCTCTCAATCATAACTGAGAGATAATCATAACTTTTGATGCCTCTGTCTTTGGAAACTGTCGTTCTAATCTGGGAAGGGGCCTATCCCTTCCTGTGTTGTCTTACAAAAATGGTTTATATCAGAGACTGTGTTTAGCTCCCAGAGTTACTGAGATGGAATATAATGGGCTGAGATACTGCCAAGACTTAAGCAAAAAAGATGGGGATACACAACCCAAAGCTGAGGTGCCTGGCTGCACTCTCCTGCATCCATGTTGTGCAGGAGCAAACATGGATGCAGATAACGTTGCCTGTCAGACTAATTGGGGAGGTTGGGTAACAGTCTGGAGACTGATGTTTTAATGAGAACTTCTCATCCTTCTCAAAACTCTGGATGTCCCTGCCTTGTCTTTCTAGAATAGGAGCTTGAAAGTGATGTTTTACCTCAGTGTTTTAGCAGCGTTAGGCCTTTGTCATGTAAAATATAACCATGAAAAAACGCCTTTCTTATGAAAGCTGTATCACAACTTGTCTCCTTCTTCTCTTTCAAGTCTTTTCCTTCTCTACCATTTTGAACAAAGCAGGGGAAATAACTCAGTCCCAGAAGACAGGACCAGTCACCAGGATGGGATGGCCTTTTCTTCCAGTTCCGAGGCTCATGAGCCAGCTCATGTAGAGGGACCACTTAAGGACAGCCAGCCTAAGCCAGCAAGGACATTCTCATTTCTTCCCCATGAGGATGATTTAAGTACCCATAATCCCCTTTATATGGAAAGTATAGGCCAAAGGTCAACACATTCAGACCTCTCACCAAGAACAGATTTTGAAGAGCTGTTTCCACCCAGAGCACAAGTTAAGAGTCAGTCTCTGAGGGGCCCAAGAGAAAAGATCCAGAGGATGTGGCATCAGTCTGTGAGCTTTCCTAGGCGGCTGATGTGGAAAGCTCCCAACAGACCAGAAACCATAGACCTGGTGGAGTGGCAGATCACCAGGCAGAAAGATGAATGCGAGAGCACCAGACTCCGCCCAACCCAAAGAGGTGGCGTCGGGAATGCCCTTCCCAGGACTGAAGATGCCCATGGGTCAGAAAAAGAAAGGGGACACGGAGACACCCTAATCATACAGCAAACAGAGCAGCTGAAATCTCTGTCTTCCGGCTCTTCCTTTTCCTCCTCTTGGTCTCACTTTTCATTCTCAACCCTGCCAACTATTTCAAGAGCTGTGGAACTCCGCTCCGAACCTAATGTTGTCACTTCTCCTTCTGACTGCACCCTGGAACTTTCTCAACCTCCGAGGCCCCCTGTTGTAAATTCTCTAGGCTTTAAGAGAGAGACTCCCACTCGTGCGTTAGCCATGGAAACGAAAAGGAACTCTTTTGAACCCATTCCCCATCCACCTAACATTTCCGTTTCCCTTCCGCAGCCTCCTCTTCCTCGACCTCCTGTTGCCTTTACTACTTTCCCTCTTCCCCGTTCTCCTCCCCACCCTCCTCCTCCCCAACTTCTTACATTTTCTCTTCCGGTTTCTACCCCCTCTACTTCTTCCTTACCACCTCCTCCCCCATCATCACTTCCTCCCCCTCCTCGACCGCCCGCTCCACGCCTCTTCCCGCCACCTCCTTCAACTTCCGTCCTGCCCACAGACAGCATCTGTCTACCAGCTGCTAAATGCACTGCCAGTGTCACACACGCCAGAGAAGCAAAACCTTCTACGACACAGCCACCAGCATCCAACCCGCTGTGTGATGTGGAACCTCACAGACATCCAAAGGGGATCCTCAGACACGTGAAAAACCTGGCAGAGCTCGAGAAATCGGTGTCGAACATGTACAGTCACATAGAAAAAAACTGTCCGCCCACAGATACCTCAAAACTACACAGGTTTTGCCCTCCAGAGAAAACGGACGTGGAAGCCACGTGTGACCAGAGCCAGGAAAAGTTGGTTAGGGTTGTTGAGGGAATTGACGTGCAACCTCACAGTCAGTCAACGTCCTTGTAATGTTGCTTCTCCTGTTTTTAATGGAGGAATTCTTTTCTTTGATCATAATCCTCAAGCGGAGCGCGAGAATTTGAACGTCAAAGAAGATTCCACCGTTTTTTAATCCCAAACTCAATGCAATGCCTTTTTCTTCCACGCTTTTAATTTAAATTAACACCATCGCCACTAACTCATAGGGTAGATTTACCTTAATTTTCTTAACTTCAAGGTAGCATTATTTGTCCCACATTTATTTTAAAAGTAAGTAACTTTATCTGTTTTTTAATGGGGAGATATGGGCATGAAAAGTACTGACCCAACTAAATCCAAAGGTCTGTTGATCTTGTTGATGGGTGATGCTACTTTTTTCTTTTTAGTTTTTGGCCATAGTTTTATGAGACTGTTCTGGCAGGGGTGAAACGGAAAAGCAGGCTTTTAGTAAGCAATAGTGCTCTCTCTTTAGCTTGTTATTTCCTTGAAGTCTGTGTATTTGGTAAAACGAAATGTTCCCCAGGTAAAATGTTCCTTAGAAATGTAGGGATAACAGACAGCAGGGATTTCAAAAGCAATCTCAGGTGCTATACGATGTAGTTTCCAGTTTTCTTATGATATCCTTCATTCTGGCTTGTTTTGATCTTATTAGTGTGCTTTCAGACTATAAATCTCTCCTATTTTTCAGTTGCTGTTCTATTTCTTTATCTCAGTGCTTTCTGTTTCCGTCTTTATGATGAAAATAAATCTCATGCCATTGACTTTTGTAAGACATCTTATTTTTAATCAAGGGTGCCTAAAATGCTATTTATTTTAGCCCTTTCGTATTATAAAATCACATCCTTATTTATAATTGTAGGATTCTTCTCTCCAAGAAAACTTCTTTGATATTCAAATTATTTAATAAAATAAATTCACTTTTAAAATGAAGAGAGATTATACTTGGTGCATTATCACCTGTATGTTGAGACATTTGTTCCTTGTTTTAGGTAGAAGATAAAGGTTTATCCCACAGGGAGAAAATCCTACAGTGGCAATAATTGCTAAAATATCCCACCGTTCACTGGATTGAATACTGGGGAATTGTAGCTAAGCTAAGCAGCACTGTCTTCATGGAGCATACACATTCATTATAAATTACATCTACATATACAGGCACATGGCATATTGTATGCAACTATCAATTAACTATTTTGTTTTTTCCCATGAAACACAGTAAATAATTTTTAACTACTAGAAATCCCTACTTTTGATACAAATTCCTTTATTTGTTGAACTCTAGAACTGAAGTATTGGAGAAGATAAAAACCTGCATGGAGAAAGGTGCAGTTTCCAAAATAGTTCTATGCAATATTCCAGCACTGTCTTCCTGAAATTTCCCAGCCAAGATTTGCTTGGCTTTACTTTTGTGTGTCTACAGGGGCTGAGAACCCTGCAGTATGTCATCTCCGAAGTATTTTTGTGGTAGTGGTTTGTGGGGGGTTTTGGGCTCGTAAAATGTGGGGCAGCCCTTCAATAATTCAATGCTCATTCCTGATTAATAAGAATAGATAAAAAGCAATCATCAATTCTACTTATTCTGCTTCAAATCAAAAATAATTTATATCCTGGGACTTTTGAATGTGGTTTTTGTTATTTTTTTTTCTCCTCTCTTTTGCTGAAAAGCTTCTGTTGGAGATTTGTTGGCAGCTGGCTGGTCATATGCCTGAGAACTTGCATTATATGGTGGATTCTGACAGAGTGTTGCTGATACTAAGTTCAAATATCTTCTATATGAGTTCTCTAATGGTTATTTAGACATGTAAGCTCACATACGCTTCCTCTACCCAATGCAACAAGCTCACAACTTGTCTGTGTAAGGACATCCTTTCCTCTGCAGTTAAGGTAAACTTAGTATATAAAGGATGGTTAGATAGCTTATTTAAAATTCAAAGGCAATGCTTATCATGCATTTGCCATGATTAAAACTAAATGCGTACAAACCTGGAATGTAAAATGAGTCATTGCCACACACAATGTAATAGAATTACATGAAAAGATGTTTTGATATTATTTGACTGGTTTTATAGTTATCAACATTCATGCTTTGAAAGGACACAGATGAGTATAAATATTGGTTGTGTTATATACCTCTTGTAGGTAAGTTTCTGCCTTTGAGCTCAAATAGCAATGTAGTTACCCAGTAAAAATGCCAAACGTGTGTGTATGTGCTATGTGTGTGTGTGTGAGAGAGAGAGAGAGAATGTGTGTGTGTGTGTGTGTGTGTGTGTGTGTGTGTGTGTAGAGAATGTGTGTGTGTGTATGTGTGTGTGTGTGCAACTGCTTTTGAGAGAGGATCTTACTCTTGTCACCCTGAACTCATAAGCCACAATGGCTTCACACTCACTATGTAGTCCACACTGACCTTACACGCGTACCAATTCTCCTGCCTTAGCCTCCCAAGTGCTGTGATTGTTAGGCATGAGCCACTAAGCAAGGATATTGAAATGTTTTGCATATTTAATAAAAGGGAAAAATTGAAATATCCATCCTAGGAAATAAAATCCATCTGAGTACTTTGCCTGATATGTGCGGCTCTTCAATAGGATTAAGTCCTAAATATGAGCTGTGTTTAATTGTCTCTAAGGTAAATTTAAATACGTATAAAGTTTTGCAAGCACCACAAGGATTGTAATCCGCACATGTACTGGCAGAAGCATATGAACACTCTGTAAACTTCACTACGGAAACTTTCAGAGAATAAACTGCTGATGACTACACATCACACTGCATTTGCCCCATTACCAGCAGCTTCACCGAGACCATTTAAGACACATTTGATGATAATAGACCCATCCTGTAGAACAGTGGTTCTCAACCTTCCTAATGTCATAACCCTTTAATATATTCACACTGTGGTGACCCCCAGCAATAAAAATAATTCTGTTGCTATTTCATAACTGTAAATTAGTGCCATTATGAATCGTAATGTTTGTGTTATCATGAGTCTGATGTGCATTCCTTGTGGGAGACGTGACACACAGGCTGAGAACCACTGCAGAAACAGGGCTGCGTGTTCTGCAGAGATACTTTAGAAAGCGATGCCGTTGCCTCAGTAGTATCCACATCACAGTTACATACAAGATCAGTAGCATCTGCCTAATGATTAAATTTACAGAAAATAAAGAAAAAAATCTCATCATTAGAGGCACCTATATTGTTACACTTCCTTGTTCCTCTCAAGCGCAGACAGATATCTGTGGTCCATGAGCTTTACTTATCTTTTGGTAGTTTTTAATAGAAGTTAATAAGGGTCTTAAAAATAAAGTAGGTTCTTTACAAGTAGAGAGGGGTCTTTATTGTATCTTTCATTATTATTAGAATCAAGTTGGCACAGACGTAACAGTTGCATTCACTTCCAAGAATATAATCTGAATATGGACCTACATCTGATTTTTTGCCTAAGAAGCACCTCTTGCTCAGTGAACATATTATTCCTATCAAGACTAATACTATAGAGCCATCTAAGGCTACCTTTATGCTAGTTGATCATGTCAGAATCAAAATGAGTTATTGCATATTATTCTTAAAGGTATTTTCATGTGTATTTATTCAGCATATGTGTGTGCATGGGGGTGGGGAACCTCTGGACCAAAACGTGGATAAAGATGGAGGTTGGAGTACAGCTTCCAGGAGTCAGTCCTTTCCTGCCTGTCATGTGAATTCTGGGGCTTGGACTCAGCTCATCAGGCTGCACGGGAAATGCCTTTACCTGCTCAATGGGTGTACTTGTTGGTCCCATGAGGGCAAGATCTATGAAGATAATTTCTTAGTTATCTAGGCGCACAACACATAATCTTCTCATCTTAATAGTATTATCGGAAGTATGCCCCAGTGAGATAATTTTTTAGTAACATGTATTGCATTTCCTCTGATTCTCTTAAGTGGGCCTTATCTGTAATTCTCTCTGGTCTGAAAAAGCCATGCATTTAACACAAGTTTCCATTTCTGCCTTTCAGGGGAGGCTTTGCACCAGAGGTAAGGGATTTATCAATGTGGTATAGCATCGAGCCTGCAAGGAAAGCCTTTGTATAGTATATAGGACTAATGCTCTTTTGAAGCCATATTTATCTTCTATTTCTATCAAAACTTTTAATGATGTTTTCTAACGCATTTCCTTTCTGTGTGTTGCTTCTTTGCTTTGGAGTCTATCATTCGGAGTGTACACAGTGATCAGTAGCTAGCATTTCCAAGGATGACGTCTGTGTCCTGAATGGCAACTCCTCGGGACTGTGATATCATGCTAAATTTGGTTTTCTGGTTCTGCATATAAAATTTAGAAGCTGTAAAGTAACTTAACATTGTGGGTTTTTTTTTTTAACAGTCCAGGTTTCTATCTGATCCAAATATCTTAAATATCTAACATCATACTATAAGAGATCTCTGCATTTTTTATTCCTTTTCTATGACTCAGTCCACAGAGAACATATTAAGGATTTTGACCAATAGTATTGGATGAGATTTGATTTATCACACAGCTTCTAAATCAAAAGAGGGATTTAAATACATTCTCTGTAGTTTGTCCTTTGGAATGTATATAACCCTAGACTATGTAGATTCATACTGATGACTTACATGAAGAACTAGTTCTCAGAGAGGATGACAAGAGATAAAAGCATCTCTAACCTAAACTTCCTTTTCTTTTCAAAGAGTAACATATATCTAAGTGCCCCTTTTGAGCAGTTGGCTCACAGACAGGATCACTTCCGGAGCTGCCTTCTACCTTCCCAGGGCTCTCAGGAAGGTGCATCATTTAACTATTTACTCCCAAAAATCGCTAACCTAAAATTTATCATGTATTAGTTCCCATTTGATCGAAGCATAAATTATCACGAAACCTACCTATAAGGACCTTGACACCACTCACTGAATGAGTAAAGGGGAAAGGAGGCGTGCGGGAGGCCCTACAAAATTGGAGGAGGGACAATTTCCTGACTCACAAAAGACTTTGAAAACATACCCGAATATAAGCCAGCCATATTTTGTTTTGTTTTTAAATGGGGGGGAGGTGAAGATTATGTCTTAAATATGATTCCCAAGGACAGTGACTGCAGCTTGTCACTCCAATTTTCTATTCTTCCCAGTGGGATGTAATTACACTTGTGATGATGAATAAAGTGATAAACAATTTACGTCAAGGTTAAACTTGTCAAGGTAGCCCTGTGGTGGTTATTTTTAGAAGCCCAATTAATCCTTCATACTATGAAGCTTAAAAGTATTTTTATGGGAATCAGTTCATTACAAGTTTGTTAAAGCAACTGCAATTAAAACCAGTGACTTACCATATACCTTAGGCTTCCGGGTCTTTATCTAAAGTAGTACTTAGTGGTTTGGCAGCTGCCATACAAATAAAGAATCATACCTTAAGTAACAGGTTCAGACTGGTGCCTGTATTGCTCTCTTCTCAGTCGTATTCTACATTTCGCATCTGAAGTATTATCTAAATCTTTTTCCTGTTTTAATTTCCTTTAGCAGCATCAACTGCTGAGACCTTCTCTTCTTAAACCGGAGGTATCGATTTTCACTTTCTTTTCAACCTCACTAAACCTTACAACAATCTCATATTTCTGTGGGCAGGGCAGGAGGTCGTGGCCTCCCAATATGGGCCCTTTTTTACTGAGGAGACTGAAATGTATTTTCAAATGTAAATACATAAGCAAATAAAAAGAAATCACCTCTCAACTGCTTGCTGGTGGCTAAGATTGCAAATTTTTAGTCTCTCTCTAGAGCAGCGGTTCTCAATTGATAGGTTGTGAGCTTTTGGGAGATCAAAGAATCATCTCACAGGGGTCTCCTAAGACCATCGGAAAACACAGGTGTCTGCATTATGACTCATAACAGTATCAAAAGTGTAGTTGTGAAGTGTCAATGAGTTTTATGGCTGGGGTCACCACAACATGAGGAACTATCAACATGAGGAACTATCATTAAAGGGTTGCAGCAGTAGGAACATTGAGAGCCACTGCTCTGGGACTTAGGTGGGCAAACCACTGCGCTTAGGACTCACCCACTGCCACCTGAAGGCACTCCATGGCTGATCAGGAGCCGGTGCTCATCTGAATGTGCCCTCACCACCTCACTCAAGTCAGACTAACATAAGTCAAAGACTGAAGAAAGTTCCAACATCTGTCCTGCTCCCTTCAGCACATGTACGAGTCAGTGTTTCTCCTTCAAGTAAGGAGTATTTTCAGAGTTGCATAATAAATACACATTATTTTACTTATTTGTTATAAACTAAGATGAAAATGAATACAAAGTAACACTAGTTTGAAATACTAATATTCTTTGTGATAAATTTAGGCTTTTGGTGGGCATTTATAAACATTTGGTTATTTTCTCCAGGAACAGCAGTAGCCCTACATTTACTAAAGAAAGCATTTCTTGTTTAGAGTCAATACACACACACACACACACACACACACACACACACACACACAATATGGAGGGAAAGGGAAGAGAAATATATAAGCTTAACATTAAGCTCTTAATTAGAAACTTTTGTTGAGGACACTTCCCAGATAATTGAACTAGAAAACTATGGGTTACAAAATCCAAATGTACACACAGCCTTCAGCTGGGTACCCTCCCACCCAGCACTATCACCCTAAAAATGTTGACAGTCATATCCAGTTCACGAACTTCTGGTCAACAAGCAGGAGGAGGCTAAGAAAACAGGAGTGAACATGTTCTGATTTACAGTAGTTTGAACATTTATTATAGTAATAAAACAAAGTCTTAAGTTAGCTTTGTTTTCTCTGTGTGATCAGCAACAGAAATTAGCCTTAAAATAACATGAAATGTTGGATCAATGCACGCACGCATTTTTTTGGTTCACTACTAGGAATGCAGATAGTGCCTGTCATCACGGAGTGACAAAGACAATAGAGCCTGTGTCACGAAGTGGCGAGGCTGGATCCAGTCACCTGCTCAGCTCAACCCTGGGGTCTTTTTGTCACTAAGACTTTACTGGTTTTTTTTTTCTAACAGTTTGGCATTCTGCTCTTCATTCCCATTTTTTGTTAGTTCCCATCTCGCCTGACCCAGCTTGAACTGCAAAGCATCTTGTTGCACGCTGGGGTTTCCTGTTTTGTTCCCTTCTAACCTTGACCGTATTGGAAGTCGTTAGTGCTGGGACCATCCAACAGCTAGCAGGACCTGAGTCCTGTTCTTTTTACCTTAGCAATCAGAAAGTGCAGGTGTATGAACTAACCATTACCAAAGCTACATTTAGACAATTTGGAGGTGTTTTCTTGGTGCCTTGTATGTATTAGGTTAGCATGCATTGATTCTCAGTATAAATGCAACATTCCTGAGCTGTTTGCTCTATGTAAACCAATATAGCTTATGCTATTAGTCACTTAAAAGTCTGAACTTACCAGTGTGAAGCCTATGTGTCTTTCAGCATCACTTAAATCTAGGCTTTAACTTTGTTCTGATTTCTTACTGCCCCTTCTTAACTTTATGCTTCCCTTCCTATAATGGAAATTTTGGTTGGACTCAAAGCTACAGAGCCCATATTAACCGCTTAGAGGAAATTTTCAAGTGTGCACTCACACACATGACTACCGTGTGAGTTGGCTTTGACCCCCGATCTCACCTCACCTCACCCTAAGGGCTCGCCAGGCTTGTACCATGCACCCATGCACACCCACCGCATCTTTTCTACACTCCTGTAAGGGGGATGTCACACTGTGCTCCACCCATCCTTGCCCTCAGCCTCTTTGCCTATCCTGTACTTCGCTGCTGCTGCAGGGGATTGATTTCTTTGACTTTCACATTGGTTCTGATTTCGCACTATTATGAAGAATATGGCATGGTATACATTTTCCACGAGGTTTGGCAAATTTATATCCATTCCCCCCTGCCCCCGACTTCAAAATTTTATGGGTACCAGTTGCCCACTTGGGATACTGCTAATTAATTTTAAAATGTGTGTTCTAATGGACGCACTAAATGAGTCTTTAACACGACAACTGAATTGGTCTAAGAAGTATTTGTAAGTTGCAAAGTCACTTGGCATTATATTAGCGCAGAAAGGCAATCTCAGACCTAGCAACTGCAGGAAGCTGCCTGGGAATGTACATGAAGTGAGAGCAAGGAAGGGACAGGCTGCAGAGTGATGCTGAGGACAGATGTGGAGCAATGGAGTAGTAACCAGCCCACGTGGAAGGCTGGGTGATTCTTGGCGCACGTAGTAGCGCCGTGCCTTTGTTTGGTAGAGGTCTGTAGATAGAGGTAATCACAGTCCTCCTAAATGACTTGGCAAGTGGCGACATAACTAACAGTCATTGTCTGTATTTATCACAAAGACAACGATGCCTTATAGATGATTCCTCTGTGGCATCACAGAAGGGTAGCAGTTCCCGATTCATGCCATACACACACACACACACACACACACACACACACACACACACACACACATATTAACAAAACCAATTCCTAGCAATAGCGGGTTATCTATATATTCCAACCTACTTCCCCGTGGGCAGTTACAATGGAGTAAGGGACGGGAAAAGTATGACTTCAATCTTCTTAAGCCTTGCCATCTATCATTATTAATATAATGGAATTAAAAGTAAGCGCATGGAAACTGATTTCGTAGCACAGGCTTCCATAAGAGCACAGTTTGAGGAAGGTCGGTATTAGCAAAAGTCAGAAGAAATCTTAGTAAGGTATAAAAACAATTAAACATCTTTAACCCCAGAATCAGCACTAAACTGAAGCTCTTCTTAATGTATGAATTACTATCAGAGGATGTAAAATGTTTGACGGGGGAGCACTTGGTAACAGAGAACCGTTAGTAGAAAGACAAACAAGGAAGGCTAGTGTGGCAGTTTTCCTCATGCATTGGCCAGTAAGAAGCCAAGGTGAGCTTTATTCTTCAAAGTTACCCAAGAGCAGGTAGCACCACTCACCTGAAACTGTCTACAGCTTTATGACCAGGAAATCTGTGTTCTCCCATTCACACAAATGTATCCCACGAAAAAACAGCTGAAACTGTGAGAACAGGAATGTGGTAACCGGCACTTGTCGTTGAACTTATTTTGACAGGAGTGTTTGGAGAGACACCCCGAATTGTACGTATGGAAATCTCACTTCAAACTGAAACATGTAAAGAATTTGTTTAAAAATGCAAATTTTTCTTTTTGAACAATAGGAGTTATCCATGGAGTCTGGGATTGATCCTGGCCAGGAATATGGACAAGATTATTACAGTTATGAGCATGGGTACATTTTCAGTTTTTCACTCAGAATTGTATTGCATTGCTCTAAAGAAATAATAGGAACTTATTATTACTAATAGAGTTTATTTTAGAAATGGCATTGCCCCAGTTTTATATTTGAAAATGAACAGTGTGCCTGACATTTTTGTGTTAGTCAACGTCTCACCATTTTGCTATTTCATTTATGCTGCTTGTATTTCTAGAAACGCGCTTAAGACATTCCTATTAATTAAAATGGAAGGTAGAAGTCAAACATGTTTGCTCAATTCCTCAACTCACCATTCATTCCATATGCTGTGTTTACCATTTTATCTATCCAGCCTACCTGAAGTCTTGTGTCAAAGCCGTGAAAAAACTAAACATAAAAAACAGAAGGTATACTTAAGAATCTAGTAATAATTATGAAAATGGGGAGTTAAGCCTGAAAACCTGAGCCAGCTGCCTACAAAAAAAAATACATAATGAAAATGCCCCACAGGCCATGTTCTCTACAAATTTTCATATAAAAACGTAGATTTCCACACACTTGTATGTAGACTCTCCCTTGTGTCCTCGGCTCTTCATTTAGTTATTAAGTAGTGCATCTTTCTTTTTCCTACTTCTAGTCTCTCCCCAAATTTACCTGTGAAATAACAACCCTCTTCTTCATTACTCTAGGGAGCCATTACGGGGGGAAAATTCCTCTGGCTCAGACAGTGGTTCATAATGTGTAGTTTTCTGTTTTGTTTTGTTTTGCTTTGCTTTACTTTTTGGAAGGAACTTGATAGATTCTATCTAAGTGTTGATGAAATGATGACGAAAAAGAAGAAATCAGAGAGCACTGTGTTAGAGTCTTCGCACATTGAAAAGTGTCTCAAGTTACAAGTTTATGTTTCAGGTATGAAATGCCCCAGTATGGGAGTCGCCGCCGGCTCCTCCCACCTGCTGGACCAGAGGAGTATGGTGAAGTGGTTGGTGAGGCTGAGGAAGAATATGAAGAGGAAGAGGTAACTGTCTGCCTTTATCGCATCACGTAGCAAAGCAATAACAGTACTTTAGATCCGGTTTGACTAATGTGCCCTCAAAATAGTCCAAATTTGAGAATTCCTGATAATTTCGTTTTTGTTTTTTCATAGAAAGGTTAACAATGCTGGCCAATGTTTTCTCTTATCTGTGGAGGGAAAGTCTTTAACTCTTTTCAGCTTACTTCCTTCTGTATGAAAAGTTAAACACCGGAAGGAAGTTGCAATAAAATATGTTTTTCTAAAACCATGGATGTCTCTCCAGTAAGACAGTATTAATGGAGCCAGGGGGGTCTACTTAAACTACTGCACCAACCAAGGACAATATATGCAGTCAACATTGAACCCCTACTCAGATCTAGCCAATGGACAGCACATTCTCCACAGCTGTGTGGAGAGAGGGGACTGACTCTGACATGAACTCTGGTGCCCCATATTTGACCACTTCCCCATGGTGGGGAGGCCTGGTGACACTCAGAGAAAGGATAAGCAGACTACCAAGATGAGACTTGATAGGCTGTGACCATATGGTGGGGGAGGAGGTCCCCTTCTGTCACAGACCTAGGGAAAAGGAGTAAGTAAAAGAGGGAGAGAGGGAGGAACAGGAGGATGGATACAAGTGAGGGGATAATAATTGAGATGTAATCTGAATAAATTAATAAAAAAAGAAAACAGAAGAAAAAAACAATAGTATTAAGAGCCAAATACATTAGCAATTATACTATGCATGGTGGCTGTTGTTCTCACTCTATCCACATAACTAAAATCCATGAAAGGCAGTCTTCACATTTAAGCTTTCAGAGAATGAAATTCACCACCAATATTTTTAAAATATTATGTGATTCATTTCTGAATAACGTGATCACTTCTTTCAAATTCTTATACCTTCCCTGCAGTACTTATTTAGCAAACAATCTTTCCCTTCGTGAAATGACTGCTACTGCAGCTCTAAATGGTTCAAAATTCAACAAGACAGATTTTTCATAAACTTTAAAATTGACTAATATATTTCTATGACTTTTAAAATCTTTGAGACACAGCAGAAAGCTAACAAGACAAAGCTGCAGATTTAGAGTGGAATGTGGCAATGGGTATTTCTTTCTTGATCTAAGATGTAAAAAAAGAAAAAAGAAAAAAAGAAAAAGAAAATATAAATAACAGAAAAGAGAGACCATTAGATTTGGGTATTAATACTTTAAAGACAAAATAAAATAATTTATTGCCTGCCAGCTCAGCTTCTGTCTATCATCAGAAAAGATTGTCATTGGTTTTTAGAAACTATTTGCATAAGCTTGCGTGAGGCTCTTACCCAAAAGATGAATCTCTGCTTAAATTATGAGGGAC
The DNA here is from genome assembly GCF_964271855.1 of Acomys minous. NCBI lineage: Eukaryota > Metazoa > Chordata > Mammalia > Rodentia > Muridae > Acomys > Acomys minous. The sequence continues at coordinate 101,135,586 of NC_140495.1, forward strand.
AAGATCGCGTCATAACTATCCCCAAGCTAACATTTGAATTGCACTCTCAAAACTTTCAGGAAGAGCCAGAGAAAGTTAAAAAGCCCAAAGTTGAGATTAGAGAACCTAGCGAGGAAGAGGTGGCGGTCACTGTTGAGAAGCCACCAGCAGCTGAGCCCTCATACCCAGCGTGGAAGAGAGCCAGGATTTTCCCAATGATTTTTAAGAAAGTCAGAGGTCTCGCTGAGAAAAGAGGCATTGACCTTGAGGGCGAGGAGTGGAGACGGCGCCTTGAGGAAGAAGACAAAGACTACCTCCAACTAACTCTAGACCAGGAGGAAGCTACAGAAAGCACCGTGGAATCAGAGGAGGAGTCCAGCGACTACACGGAGTACACAGAAACAGAATCCGAGTTCAGTGAGTCCGAGACCACTGAAGAATCTGAGTCGGAGACTCCGTCTGAGGAAGCGGAGGAAAGCTCTACCCCTGAGTCAGAGGAATCTGAATCCACTGAGTCAGAAGGCGAGAAGGCAAGGAAAAACATCGTGCTGGCTAGAAGGCGGCCGGTGGTAGAGGAAGTCCAGGAGGTGAAAGGCAAGAGAGAGGAGCCACCTGCAGAGCAGGAAGAAGAGCCTCCTGCGGAGGAGGAGGAGCACCTGGAGGAAGGAGAAGAAAGTGAAGCAGCTCCCATGGATGAGTCCACAGACCTGGAGGCTCAAGACGTCCCTGAGGAGGGCAGTGCAGAATCTGCCTCCATGGAAAGGGGTGTGGAAAGCGAGCAGTCCGAGTCAGAACTGAGCAGCAGTACTAGTGAAAGTCTCTCCGGAGGCCCCTGGGGCTTCCAGGTGCCGGAATACGACAGAAGGAAGGATGCAGACCCAAAGAAATCTCCGGGGGCAAACTCGGAAGGTTACAACACAGCCCTTTAGAAGCGTTCATAGTAGGTGGGGTTTGCAGTGGTGTGTGCTCCCGTGTGCAGTGCCTTCCGTGTGTTCTGACAAGACTCTCGACAGGGTGGGAACTTAGCATGGCTTTACTCTGACTCAAGATCAGAAGTGAGACAGAAAAGTGATGACGTATTCTAACCTACATAGATATGCATGCTGAAACGCGTCAGGTTTACAGCTACTTTCTCCTATCCTGGCAAACAGGGAAATATCAATACTGACTATACATTATTGGTGACACTTATCTATAGCAACGGGAGGGATGCATGTGATAAATAAGTAGTCTTTGCCATAGTAAACCCTAGACAAACGGCAACAAATCATATAACCGTTTTCTGCATGTTTCTTCTCACTGCAAAGGTGCCATGTCGAAGACGGCCTGAATCAGCTCCCACCCTCAAATTCTAGGAGTTAAATGAGACTGTATCTTGAAAATTAAAAGTGATTATCATTTGTGTTGTGTTTAAAATATATTGTAATAGCCACAGCTTTTCTTCTAGGCAGATAAGCACGTTTTAAATATTTGATGTTAAATATTTAATTAAATATTTTATTTAATTATTTAACTAAATATTTAAATAGTTTAAATACTCATAGGGAGACCAGAAAATATTGCCATTCAGCACAAAGAAAGCACACACACACACACACACACACACACACACACACACACACAAGTGCCATATTGTTTGGAGAAAAAAGTAGTGTTGCTAAAGTTTTGCTCCTCATCACTTCTCATACTGGTCGGTAAAAGACAACTTAACCGGCGAAAATGTCCATTATGTTCCAGTTGCTCATGCAAGGAGATGTCCTGGTTTTGGAAGTAGTAAGCACTCAGGGTGGGCCGATGATGTGGTCCTTTAAGTAGGCGGAGCCAAAGTGAGATGGCTCAGAACCCCAGGATGCTTCAACTGACTACGCATGTTAAATGGACAAACATTTTGACTAACATGAGCACGTGGATTATAAATTAGAGTTACAGAAGTGTTTTTTAACATGCTGTAACAAAAAGCATTAGGATGAATGCAATGTACAAATTCTGTTCCTGGTTTTCTGCTTAACTTCCTGAATGGGTGAGCAGGCATGAAACAATGAGTCGAGACTTAGCAAGATAGGGTTAATACGTTTTTCTTTTCACATCTCGTAAAAAGAAAACAAAAACAAAAACAAAAAAACGTGGTTTCCTATTAGGCCTGCCTCCAAACTCAGCACCACTTCATCCAAAGATGTTTAGACTCTGAATCCAATACAGAGTTGGAGAAAAGAAAGCAAGCTGGCAAGCCGCCTCCTCCTTTCTCTTGAGAATTTACTTCGCCACCTTTCCAGGTATTGCTGTAGCTTGTGCACAAGCCCTTGATTTCCTTTGAGACTGACCAGCGTATTGTTATTCTTTATTTCCTCAGTGGGCAAGAAAAAGAATGATCAAGTTAGTGGTCGATCGAGAGTATGAAAGCAGCTCCACAGGGGAAGACAGCGCTCCCGAGTCTCAGAGAAGCCGACCTCGGAAGCCCGGCGGCCACAGCAGTGTCAACGGCAACATCTACATCGCACAGAACGGTTCCGTGGTGAGAACGCGCCGTGCCTGCCTCGCCGATAACTTGAAGGTGCCCTCCCCTGTGCTGCTGGGGAGGCATTTGAAAAAGTTCGACAAGTTAGCAGTGACACATGAGGAGAGCGTGCCCCTGAACACACTGTTCAAGGGTCCGTTTCCTACAGAGAGAGCAAAAAGAACACCAACTCTGGTCACATTCGCCCCATGCCCTGTGGTGGCCGAGCCCTCGGCAGTGAAGCCATCAGGGACCAGGCTGAAACTCACAGCTGGGCAGGAGTGTGTGGGAGACAGTAGGCTCTCCAGAGAGCCAATGGAATCCCATGGTGACAACACACCTTCAGAGGAGGAGGAGCTCTGGATGGGCCCATGGAACAACCTCCATATACCAATGACAAAACTCTGACCAATAAAAAACAAATAACTGAGTTTTTACTTGTTTTTACTGAACTGTACTTTTTATTGTCACAAAATCAACACAATGGGGTTTATAACATGTGTGCAACCTAACATTTCAAATGATCTGCTTTACAATAAAAAAAAAAGAGAAAGAGATTATATATGAATTGGTTAATGGTTAGCCCCAGAAAACCTTTATATACAGATTCAACTCACTAAATAACATATCACTTCACAGTGTAGCTGTTTGGTTAGCTCTGGAATTAGTCTCATTTCTATGTTTTGGCTAACATACATTGTGCTCCATTTATAGATTCACGGCACATTTTTTTTTTCAGCACATGTGACTTTATTTTCTAGGGGGTAAAGGATTTTTATAGGTATGATTTATACAGATACCCAGATAACTGCACTGACTTTATAAATGAAAACAGACTTGCAAAATAACAGTCCAGGTGGGAATCACTTGTAAGTTATTTTTAATCCCAACGTTACATTTTTTTTTTCTCCACGATGAAGTTTTAAAGATTTTTGAAAGAATATTTCAGGCCTTAGGAAGAACATGTAAAGTCAAAGCTTTAAAAATGAAACGTAATTTACAGTTTTTCCTGGTGCACACACACATGTGTCTGCCTACAGTCTGTCTGTTCCAGATGTAGCCAATAATTTAAACATTTGAAATTCAGTAGCTGTTTGGAGCAACATAATAAACCTTGCTCTCAGTAAAAGCTTAATGAGAAGCTCCAATAGGTAACAATGCTTCCTGAAGCCAGGTTCAGTGGAGGGCGTGGCCAGGCAGAGAAGGCTCACTTACTGTGACTAGACAGGACTCTCTTAGAAGCCCAGGTACAAGGATGTGTTGGGGTCACGGATTTATACAACATGTGAAATGCCTGTGTGTACAGGCTGCAACTGCACAGCCTCCTTGCACTGGTGCGTTTAACTGCTCCCAGCTCTAGTTTATGTATAGATGATTTTAAGTGCTCATATTTCTGTGCTGTGGTCCAGAGCCAGAAGGTGATTGTCTGCACATTTGTTTTATCAAAGAACAGTCTTCATTTTCCCACTTCTGAACAAAGCACAGTTATTTTTGCCATTAATCGGAACAAACCAAAATGTCTTTTAAAAATCGCCCTGTGTGTGGCATATCCTGCAGCATTAGAAAGGATGGCCAGTGTAGGCTAAAAGAATTCAGTATTTTATTGAATGTCTTAATGTGAAATAGGTATAGGTCATTTCAAATTTTGCACTGTATTGATGAAGTTCATATTTCAATTAAATTCCTTCAGGCATGCTTATTATGTGGTTGGAGTAGTGGATAATGCATTATTATATATGGCCCTTACATGGTTCAAAATTTAAAAATGGCTTTTGCAACATTATTCTCATATTTACAAGGCAAAGGAATTGTATTCACCAACTTGCCAATTTCTGTGACTTGTATGATTTTATTTCAGATATCTGAACATATTTGGAATAATATCCTGACATCTCATTTTATTGGGAATTAATTCTTTTTTTATACCCTTATAAAGCCAACCCAACATTAATAGTAATGATAGAAATATAGAATCGTATCCACACCCAAAGGCTTATTAACAAAGATGTACATTTTCACAATATCTAAGATGGTTTGAATGCATATTGAAGTTTATGAAGTACTGCTGGTCTTATTCCTTTAAGCACCAAAGCAAATTGTTACGTAAAATATTTTGTATAGATCTCAAATTAAGCATTCATATTGCCCTACTAGCTCAGTCATTGATCACTAAACATAATTTAATACTTTTATGGCATCCTGTGGTAATGTTGACTAGTCTCCCTTGGTTTTCTTTGTACATACAGCTCTGAATATTTTTTTCCTACCTTTATCTTCTGGATGTAAATTTCACAAATGTGGGTGTTTTTCTTCAAGCCATAGTTTCCTATATTTTGGTAGGTCAGTTTATAGTGTTTTATGTTTTGGTTATTGCTATTGAAAAAAATCAACTTGAGATGGGGGTAAGATATGAGGATTTCAGAAAAGCTATGTGGATTTTAAGAAATTTCTGTGGCCACCGAGTATAGTTCTGAAGATCAGTGTTTTGCCAAAGACTAATGCCCTAACATGATGGAAAACACTGTATTTTTTAGATCACATTTTGTAAGACAATATGCGGCTATTAAAACCCAGGGGGCATGTGTATTCCATCACTTACAATATGATCATTTCTATATAGGTGATTGTGGAAGCTAATCTATTCCTGGGATGAGAGAGAGAGGGGGGAGAAGTCTTAGTGTGGAACGGCCAAGTCAAATATTTGGTTGCTATAAAGAGACAGCACTAAAGCTCTGACTAAGTAGCTCTGGATCAGTTGAATCATTACACTCACAGGACTTTGAACAGCCAATAAAATCCTGACTCATGGTTAAAACTGCAGAACATGGGAGAAATGTGTAGGTATGTTTAATCTTAAAAAGAGTTAACGTAGATAGTATTTATGTGTGAGTGTGCATACGGACATTGGGGCTGGTTTTCATAGAAGGGCATAGGAAGTTTCTTTTGGCTTTTCCTAATGCCAGCTCTTCAATAAGGAAAAAAAAAATGCTGCAGCTCCTAGCAGACCAACATGCGCAGCAGATACTGTCATACTCCTTTTTGAGAACTGTGACTTTAAAAGCCTTGTAGACATGAAAGTCAAGGGAATCTCAAAACAGTTAGTGTGGTAGGGTATTGATCACTCAGTGACCATCAGCTCACGGTGTCCTCTGAGTCTCTGGATTTGTTTGTCTCATTGGTAGGAAACCCCGAGAGCTGTCACAGAATTCCAACTGGTCCAGAAGGACCTTCTTAAAGTACAGGAACAGGCTTGCCTTAAAGTCCTGACTATCAGCAAGTGATGTTAAAACACACCATTTGCCCAAAGCGGTTCTTCTAAACAGTTACTGCAGCTACAGTCAAAATGTTGCTAAGAACAGTTACTTTATCACAGAGCAAAAAGTGGTGGAATATTGACTCGTGAGAGAAACCATTGTCTTTCTTCCTTTCACGGACTTTATTTTGTCTTGTTCATTGCCTGCACTTTACATAGCAAGTGGGACATACACACTAGTTCAGTTCACTGGCAAAATGAGCAGAAAGCGTTGTCTAATCTCAGGGCAGATGCCTCCTGTGCCTGGAAAAGCCACAGGGGTGCATCTGAGAGGTAAATTCAAATAGTATCCAGGACTCTATTTTGTATAGAAAGTTTCTTCCTAGTCCAGGGTGATGACATGAATTCTTTGTTGTATTTCTCTCTCATTTTAGCATTAGTTGATTTCATTTACTTTTGTTTTTCACTGAAGTCTAGTAAGTTTGTGGTAAATTAAGCACATCTATGGAGAATGTGAACACTGTCTATATTTTGAGAAGTTATCAGGACATCCACTGCTTTCCCAATTTCTTTATCCAAACCCCTGATCTTCCCTAAATATTATGGTACCATATGAAGAAAATCAAATATAAAGCCTAAGTTAAAGTACATTGTTATACGTCACACAGTGTTTTACAAATAAATTTCTATTTGAGAAAGATGTCTCATTATTCTGCCATATAGAGATAAATCAGCAATTCTTTTTCTCATTTGCATGCACAAATTATTATTAAACAATAAAAATCTTCTCTGTCAACTCTGTCAACTGTGGAAGAAGCTGGGCGTGGCAGTGCACGCCTTTAATGCCAGCACTTGGGAGGCAGAGGCAGGCAGATCGCTGTGAGTTCGAGCCCAGCCTGGTCTACAAAGTGAGTCCAGGACAGCCAAGGCTACACAGAAAGGCCCTGTCTTGAAAAACAAAAACAAAAAACACTGGAAGAAATATATATGTTTTAAATGTTAATTCTTATTCTTTTTCATTTCAGCCATGTGTTTATGTACCCTTGTTTTACTTAGAGCAAGACTGTGTTTCCTAACATACCACCTACTTATTCATAAAAATACTTTTATACCCACTTAAACACTAAGGTTTTGACTTATAGGCAATCAACTGTGTATGTTGAATTGCTAAATCACAGAACTGTGTCAAGAAGCATAACCAAGATGAAGTGTTGTTATATATATATTTAACACTGCTGAGTTTATTTTTAAAACTCATGGTTTTATTTATCAACTATTTGCCAAGTGTCTGCCCATTTACCTACATTCCTATCATCCATCTACTTATCGTCTATTTATATAATCATGTATTTACCTTCAATCTATCATTGATCATTTATCCCCTTCCTATTATCATGTTTATTTACTTATCATCTAACTCTATTATATATCAATCTACCTTCAATCTATTATCTACCACCTGTCTACCTATAATCTCCCATCATATATATGTATGTGTGTGTTTGTGTTACATTATGTGTCAATCATCTATATATCTATTATCTATTAATACATCATCTGCCTTTCCATGTTTATCCATCTGAAATTTTACCTGATTTCTCTGTACAGTTGGAGCTTGTCTAATTTCCAATGCTGGTGATGAAAATTTTTCCACTGTCTTTAATAAAGCCACATCAATAAGAATACATTTTCTAACCCTGCCCCCATTTTAGCCACTGGTCTGGCCTGGCCCCTCTGCCCTTCTTGCTTTCCCGGGTGGACCTTCATTGATCACTGATCAGTAGGCCAGCCCTGGTGTACCTCCTTGCATAAGCGAAGGCTAGTGAGGAGCAAGCGTGTAGCAGAAAGTGGATTCATCATAACCACAACACTATAGCCTCAGATGCATCAATTTATGATTCAAGGGGAAGGAGGAAATAACACCATTCAAAATTGAGAGATGAAGTGTCTTCAATAGTTTTCCAAGGTTTGTCTAAACGTTAGAACTGACATGAATTTAAACTCTATTGATCTGTTTCTCTTATTCAATAAACAAGAAAATGTAACTGGTTTTCCAGGATGGTCCTGGAAGTAATGCAATAAAAAAGAAAAAGGAGCAGTCCGTTGGTTGAGGTGGTTTTTTTTTTCCTTCCTTTTTTTTTTTTTTTTTTTTTTTTTTTTTGAGTAAGGGTTTTAAAGGGTGCAAACTTAAGTAGTGCTACTCAAGAGCAGACAGTGCCAGAACAGGAGAGTCCTAAGGTGGTACAACACCTGCGAGGCCAAGGGAGCACTTAGAGCTGTGTCCAAAACATGTCACACTTCCACTACTTGAAACATACTTATGTAATGATTGAATTAGCCCAGGCTCTTTGGGCTTGAGATGAAACTGAGTTTTAAATAAAACTATAACAGAAATCTCGGCCTTTCTCTCTCCTGGTCTCGACGTCTATGTTTCCTCAGTGAGCACTGAGTAATGGCATTTGAGAAATGTCAAAATCTGTGGCTCTGAGTGTCTGTATCTGATTTACTTTTTCTTCCTCATCAGGTTTGTGTGCCTTGCTCTCTCCCACAAGTGACTCAATTCTTTAACAGTACAAAGATATCATCCATACTACAATGAAAAAAGAGGGAAATTTTAGATAGCTTAAATACAAATGAAAGATAAAACCCAAAAACAACTTATTTAAATTATTTTAGCTATATATGTATACTAATATTAGTAAGACAAGAACCACTTACATTTAAATTCTTTTAGTTATGTATGTATATTAATACTAATAAGATAGTATAAATATTAAATACTGCCTTCCAGACTTTCATATGTCACATATTATTTATACTATATCATACTGAACATTATATCTTTTTTCCAGAGATACATGTTACATTCATATAATGCTAAGGTACAAGGGAATCTATAGGTACATATTTCAGAATATAAATGCATACATTTTGAAAGTAAGGCCCACACTTGTACAACCACCTTGAAAATCAGTCTGTCGCTTTCTCAGAAAATTAGAAATAGTGTTACTCCAAGACGCAGCTATACCACTCCTGGGCATATACTCAAAAGATGCTCCACCATACAACAAGGACATTTACTCACGTTTATTCACAGCAGCTTTATTCGTAATAGCCAGAATCTGGAAACAACCTAGATGTCCCTCAACTGAAAAATGGATAAAGAAACTGTGGTGCATTTACACAGTGGAATACTACTCAACTATTAAAAACAAGGAAATCTTGAAATTTACAGTCAAGTGGATGAACTAGAAATGATCATCCTGAATAAAGTAACCCCGACCCAGAAAGACACGCAGAGTATATGCTCACTTAAATTGGGACAGATACAGGGACTCACAGCCAGACTCTGAGCCTAGCACTGAGTGGAAGAGTTGGGGTATGGAAGGACCCAAAGGACGCAGGAGCCCCACAGGGAGACCATCAAGGCCTGCAGATCTGGACCCAGTGGGCCTGCACAAACTGTTGCACCAACCAAGGACAATGCATGCACAGAACCTAGACCCCCTGTTCAGATACATCCAATGGACAGCTCATTCTGCATGGTTGTGGGGGGAGCTGGGACTGCCTCTGACACAAACTCTGGTGTCTTGGATTTGATCTCTTCCCCTTGGTAGTAAGACCCTATGGACACACAGAGAAAAGAGACACAGGCTCTCTGGATGGGACCTGATAGGCTAGGGTCAGCTTGCCCCGCCCTACCATCAGAGGTCTAGGGGAGGGGAATAGGGCAGTAAAGGGAGGGAGACTAGGAACAAGAAGATACAAGTGAGGAGATAACAATTGGAATGTAATATGAGTAAATTATAATACAAAAATTCTTTTAGTTATGTATGTGTATTAATACTAATAAGACAGAATAAATATTAAATACTGCCTTCTAGACCTTCATATGTCACATTATTTATACTATATCACAGTGAACATTATATCTTTTTTCCAGAGATATATGTTCCATTCATATAATGCTGAGGTGTAAAGGAAGCCTATAGGTACATATTTCAGAATATAAATGCATACATTTTAAAAGTAAGGCATACACTTGTACAACCACCTTGGAAATCGGTCTGTCGCTTTCTCAGAAAATTGGGAATAGTTCTACCTCAAGACCCAGCTATACCACTCCTGGGCATATACTCAAAAGATGCTCCACCATACAACAAGGTCATTTGCTCAACTATGTTCAAAGCAGCTTTATTCATAATAGCCACAATGTGGAAACAACCTAGATGTCCCTCAACTGAAGAATGGATAAAGAAACTGTGGCATATTTACACAATGGAATACTACTCAGCTATTAAAAACAAGGAAATCTTGAAGTTTCCAGTCAGATGAATAAACTAGAAATGATCATCCTGAGTGAGGTAACCCAGACCTAGAAAGACACACATGGTATATACTCACTTATAAGTGGATATTGGCCCAACATAGATGTCCTCTGAGAGACTCCACCCAGAGGGGGATGAGGACAGATCCTGGGACTCACAGCCTGGCTCTGAGTGAATCGCTGAGAGTGGCATGGGAGAGTTGGGAGATGAAAGGAAACTGATGGATCAAGAGCTCTACAAGGAGACCATAAAGGCCTGTGGATATGGACCCACAGGGCCTGCACGAACTAATGCACCAACCAAGGACATTGCAAGCAGAGAACATAGACCCCCCCCTTCAGACATAGCCTATGGACAGCTCATTCTCCACATTGGCAGGGGAGAAGAGGGGGCCTGCCTCTGGAACAAACTCTGATGCCCATAATATGGTCACTGCCCATTGTGGAGGGGCCTTGCAGACACCCAGAGGAAGGGGATGCAGGCTATCCTGATGAGACCTGATAGGCCAACATCAGAAGGTAGAGGAGGAGGGGTACCCTTCTATGGAAGGGGAATAAGGCAGAAAAGGATGGGAGGGTGAGAATGGGAAGATAAGAGCAAGGGATTACAATCAGGATGTAATGTGAATAAATTATAATAATTTTTTTTAATTAAGAGATGAAGCGTTTTCAATAGTTTTCACAGATTTGTCCAAATGTTAGGACTGGTATGATTTTTAAATCTATTGACCTGTTTCTCTTATTGAATACACAAGAAAATGTAACTGGTTTTCCACGAGGTCCTAGAAATATGCTTATAAAAAAAAAATGAGGAGAAACCATTTGGCAATCCAAGATGAAGGCGCCGATCACACACACACACACACTGTCTGATCAGCAGGGCAGCAGGAATCCCTCTCGCCTGTGAGTCACCAGCACTGGTATTTTTGTAGTTCTCAGTTTGGTCTTTAGAAGCATGGGGGGATCTAGCCTGGGGCCACTTGGCTAATCCACAGAAATGTCCCTAGGGACAACCCACATTAGCTGCCATCCTGAGAAGGACTGTGGGGCACCCGAGCAGCTTTGGGCTTGGATCTCCCTCTGGCCACTTGCTACTTACCAGCCTGGCCCATCTGGGTCACAGAAAGTGAGCCAGCAGAGGTGAATCAGGCACCAGCAACAACCTACTTATCCACCATGCCAAGAAGGCCTGAGGGGCACCCAAGTAGCTATCAGCTTGGAACTCTCTCAAACTGCTTTTCTCCTGCCTGACCCAATGGGGACACAGGCCAAGAACCCAGAAAAGCTGAGCTGGGTGCAAGCTCCAACACCCATTGTCCCCTGCAGAGGGCTCTAGAGACCCCTAGCAAATAACCTTCAGTTTAGAGCTCTCTTTGCCTGCTCCTGACCTGCCTGGCCCACATGGGACAAAAACAGCGACCCCATTGGAGGAACCTTCACACCTGCTAATACCAGAGACAGCCAGATGGCTAGAGGCCAGCACAAAAACACAAGCAACAAAACTCAGAGCCATATGTCAGCACTGGAAAAAAGTGGTCCTACCACAGCAAGCCCCGGAGATACTAACACCCATGAAGCACAAGAAGATGATTTTACATCTGAGGTGAGGAGAATGATAGAAGCCTTGAAGGAGGAAAACAACTCTCTCAAAGAAATACAGGAAAATACATTAAAACAGATGAAGGAATTGAATAAATCCTACAAAGAATTACAGGAAAATAGAATTGAATGGGAGAAAGAAATGACCTAAAAAAGGGAATTAGAAGCAACAAATAAAATACTGACGAACAATCAGTGAAGAGTTTGGTTGAGGCCATGCTAGATTTTCTCCTGCCCAAAGGCAAGGTTTCCTCAGATGCATCCCAGCTCTGGAGACAGGGACTCTTCTCTGGAGGAGCTGAAGTAAAGCAATGGCGGAGTGAGAGCCAATTATCAGAAGCTCTGCCTTCGTGGGCCTTAACCAGGGAGGTGGATGCCACAGCCCAGCTAGGCAGGGACCGCCTCAGCCAGATGGAGAAGGCAACGCTCACTGAGGGGCATGGCGGTCCACCAACCCGGGAAATGTCTAAAGATGGTGCATGGTGGAAAAAACATTCTGGAAAATCTGGGAAGCTACCATTGGTGGGTCAGCCTCAAAAAGCCTTTGACTTTGAGAAAGAAGATAAAGATCTGTCTTGTTCAGAGGAGGATGTTGTTGATGAAAAGAGTCCAGTAATTGATAAACATGGAAAGGAAAGATCTTCTGCAGGAATAATTGAAGGTGTGTAAGGTGAAGTACAGAATGTGCTGGAAAATTTTGAAGCTGACACCAACATCTTGCCAAGAGGAAAAGAACAGAAATGTATACCAAAGCTTCTTTCAAAGCCAGTAACCAGAAAATTGAGCAAAATTGGAAAACACAACAAGAGGAAATAATCCTTTTCGACAACAACAAAAGATTTTTCAGCAGTCTAGAATTGTTCAGCGCCAGAGACTGAAAGCAATCAAACAGCTACATGAGAAATTCATAAAGAGTTTGGAGGACGTGGGAAAGAATGATGATAATCTATTTCCTGACACATAAAGTGAACTTTAAAAAGAAATGGCTATGTTGCAAAAAAAAAAAAAAGTTATGATGGAAACTGTAAATTCTTTTTTTTTTTTTTTTTTGGTAAATTCTATTTAAATTGCAAAGGTATGGATTAGTGGAGGCACTGAAATATTTATTTTATTTGCTGAAATTTTATAACATTTAACTAAAATTTAAAGATATTTCATATCTCCTTTCATGAAACAGCAGCAGTGTAAGAGATGGCAAATGTCCAAAAGTCTCTTCATTCCATGTTATTCTGATGAGTCTTTGAAGAAAGAACCTGAACCTCTGTAATATGATACAATTAAAACATTAGCTAAGAGATATGCCTTTAGAAATTATAAACTATAACACATCTGTAATAATTAGCTTGTCTAAGTGGAAGATTTCTGTTCCTGTTAACTTCTAAATAAACCTAAACAGCTGTGTAAGTAGCAGCTACTCCAGCGTATCAAGCTTTCAGCTCTTTTGTTGTAATATTGAGTTCTCTCTAATATTGTGTCAATAAAGACTTAAATTTAAAAAAAAAAAACAGAGGAAATCTTAGAGTTGGAAAACCTAGGGAAGGGAACAGGAACCTCAGACACAGGCAACACCAACAGAATACAAGAGATGGAAGAAAGAATCTCAAGTATAGAAGACAACACTTGAAGTTATTGATATTATCAGTCAAAAAATGTTAAAACAAAAAAGTTCTGACACAAAATATTCAAGAAATCTGGGACACTATAAAAAGACTAAATCTGGTGATTCCAAGATGGCGGTGTGGACCTTGTCTAGAAGCCAGAGTAATCAAGTCAGGGAATCGGACTGATTTCTTAACCAGGAACACCAAGCTCTCTACCCCACTACAGCGGGAGAATTCCACAGTTCCAAAGAAACGAACTATGGAAAACCAGCACACCTCTGAACATGGGAGGAAAATGGACCCTCTGGGGAACAGACCATCCCAAGTAGTGCCAGACCGGCAGAGGTGATTGGCGTGCTGTCCTGGGAGAACTGCTGCGGGAAGTAGCAATCGACCGGGGCTGCAAGGGGCTGCGAGCAGCGGAGGGTGACAGAGAGTGGAGACCAGTGCCTTGCCTCAGTGGCAGGCTGCAAACAGCCAGGAGAAATGGAAGGACCCACAGTGAGCAGTGGCTACCAGCTAGACAGCTCAGCGGAGCAAAGCAGGTGAGAAAATGAGCAGGCCACTTTCTAAAACACAGGCTTGGGGGCTCCCCAGTCTAAACAAATAAGGGAGATAAAAAGAATACCCCCCATCCCCCTGGGCCCCAACCTGGCTGGTATTCCCACAGGGTTGGGAATCACAAATTCTAAGCACACTGCACTCTTTAGAGAGGTGGAACAGAGTGGCCCTCCTACAGAACAGAGGATTAACCAAACAGAAGCCACATAGCATCTGACACCCAAACCACATGTCTACTGTGTGGTGGACTCCTCAGAGGAGCCCTATAAAACCATGGATCCTAGGTGGCAGAGCTTAGACAAATATAGGTACAGGAAGACAGAGTCTGCAAAGCCAGTATAGAAAACAGCTCCCTACCAAAGCCCAAGCCCTCTAAGCAGATGCCTAAAGGAAAGAATAAGAGGTCAACTAACAAAAATCAGGTCATTATGGCTCCATCAGAAATCCCAGAAACCAAGAGATCAATTACAGGGGAGTCACAGGAAAATGACCTCAAAACCATGCTTATACAGTTATTTGAGAACTATAAAGAGGAAATGAATAGATCCTTCCAAGAATTCCAGAAAAATACAAAGAAACGAATAGAGGCCATCCATGAGAAACAAGAAACCACAAGCAAACAAGTGAAGGAATTAAATAAAACAGTTCAAGACATGAAAACAGAATTAGAAAATATTAAAAAAAAAATCACAAATTGAGAAAAGCTGTGAAATGGAACAATTAAAAAAGGAAGCAGGAATCCAATGGATTAGTGTAACCAACAGAAGCCAACACATGGAGGAGAGAATCTCAGGTGCTGAAGATACAGTAGAAGAAATTGATACATCTCTCAAAGAATATATTAAAACAGAAAAACTGGTGACACAAAGCATCCAAGAAATGAAAGACACATGAGAAGGCATAACCTCAGGATTGTAGGAGTAGATGGAAAGGAAGATGCAAAGTCCCAAGGACCAGAAAACGTCTTCAAGCAAATCATAGAAGAAAATTTCCAAGGGAGACATAACAACAGACACTGAAGTAATACAAAGAATCATAAAGATCTTACTTCAAAGGCATATATGCCACAAAATTTGGAAATCTCAGGGAAATTGATGATTTTCTTGATCAATTCCACTTAACAAAATTGAGTCAAGAACAGATAAGCAAGCTAAATAGTCCCATTTCTCCTATAGAAATAGAAGTAATCATTGATAGTCTCCCAACCAAAACAAATCCCAGGGCCCGATGGTTTTGGTGCAGCAATCCACCAAACCTCCAAGGATGAGCTAATATCGATACTCTTCAAACTACTTCAGAAGATAGAAATGGATGGAACATTACCAAATTCATTCTATAGGGCCATAGTCACTTTGATACCTAAACCTCACAAAGACCCAACAAAGAAAGAGAATTTCTGACCAATTTCTCTTATGAACATTGATGCAAAAATACTCAATAAAATACTCGCAAAACAAATACAAGAACACATCAAAGATATCATTCACCATGACCACATAGACTTCATTCCAGGCATGCAGGGATGGTTTAATATATGGAAATCCATCAATGTAATCCACCATATAAACAAACTGAAAACGAAAAACCACATGATCATCTCCTTAGATGCAGAGAATGCATTTGATAAAATCCAACACCCATTCATGTTTAAAGTTTTGGAGAGATCGGGAATACAAGGCACTTACCTAAACATAATAAAGGCCATGTACAGCAAGCCAATAGCCAAAATCAAATTAAATGGAGAGATACTCAAGGAAATTCCTCTAAAATTGGGGCCAGGCAAGGCTGCACTCTCTCCATATCGCTTCAATATAGTTCTTGAAGTTCTAGCCAGAGCAATAAGACAACAATAGGAGATCAAGGGGATCCAAATGGGAAAGGAGGAAGTCAAATTATCTCTATTTACAGATTATATGATAGTGTATATAAATGACCCCCAAAATTCCACCAGAGAACTCCTACAGCTGATAAACGCCTTCAGCAAATTGGCAGGATACAAAATTAACTCAAAAAAGTCAGTAGCCCTCCTATATACAAATGACAATCATGCAGAGGAAGAAATTAGGAAAACTATACCCTTCATGTTAGCCACAAGCAATATAAAATATCTAGGAGTTACTCTAACCAAGCAAGTGAAGGACTTGTTTGAAAAAAAAAATTCAAAACTCTGAAGAAAGAGATTGAAGATGACATGAGAAGATGGAACAATCTTCCTTGTTCATGGATAAGGAGAACTAAAATAGTAAAAATGGCCATCTTACCAAAAGAAATTTATAGATTCAATGCACTCAGTATCAAAATACCTACACAATTTTTTAAAGACATTGAAAATTCAATTCTAAACTTCATATGGAAAAACAAAAAACCCAGAATAGCTAAAACAATCCTATACAATAAAATACCCTCTGGAGGAAGCGCCATACCTGATCTCAAGCTGTACTATAGAGCAACAGTAATTAAAACAGCATGGTACTGGCACAGCAATAGGCTGGTTGATCAATGGAATCAAATCAAAGACCCACAAATGAATCCACAAACATATGGTCACTTGATTTTTGACAAAGAAGCCAAATCTATTCAATGGAAAAAAGGATAGCATCTTCAACAAATGGTGCTGGACTAATTGGATATCTACATGTAAAAAAAATGCAATTGGACCCATATTTGTCACCATGCACAAAACTCAAGTCCAAGTGGATCAAAGACCTCGACATAAAACCAGAGACATGAAATCAGAAGAAAAAGTGGGGAAGCGCCTGGAACACATTGGCACAGGAGACAACATCCTGAACAGAACACCAACAGCCCAGGCCTTAAAG
Source organism: Acomys minous (assembly GCF_964271855.1). Lineage (NCBI taxonomy): Eukaryota > Metazoa > Chordata > Mammalia > Rodentia > Muridae > Acomys > Acomys minous. The sequence goes on from NC_140495.1 coordinate 101,152,219, forward strand.
TCCACAGTTAATAAATGGGACCTTGTGAGGCTGAGAAGTTTCTGTAAGGTAGGAGACACTATCAACAGAACAAAGTGACAGCCTACAGACTGGGAAAAGATCTTCACCAACCCTACATCTGACAAAGGTCTAATATCCAAAATATATAAAGAACTAAAGAAATTAAACACCACCAAACCAAATAACCCAATTAAAAATGGGGTACAGAACTAAACAGAAAATTTTCAATAGAGGAATATCGAATGGCTGAGAAACACTTAAAGAAATGCTCAACATCCACAGTCATCAGGGAAATGCAAATCAAAACAACCTTGAGGTTCCATCACACATCTATCCGAATGGCGAAGATCAATAACTCAAATGACAACACATGCTGGCGAGGATGTGGAGAAAGGGGAACTCTCCTCCACTGCTGGTGGGAGTGCAAACTTCTTCAACCACTCTGGAAGGGAATATGGCACTTTCTCAGAAAAATTGGAATAGCTCTACCCCAAGACACAGCTGTACCACTCCTGGGCATGTATCTGAAAGATGCCCCACCATGCAACAAAGACATTTGCAGAACTATACTCATAGCAGCCTTATTCATAATAGCCAGAACCTAGAAACAACTGAGATGTCCCTCAACTGAAGAGTAGATAAACAAACTGTGGTATCTACACAATGGAATACGATTCAGCTATTAAAAACAAGGAAATATTGAAATTTGCAGGCAAATGGATGGAATTAGAAATGATCATTCTAAGAGAGATAACCCAGACCCAAAAAGACACGCATGGTATATACTCACTTACATGTGGATTTTAACCTAACATAGACATCCCAGGACAGACTACACCCATCAGGGCATAGGGATAGTTACAGAGATTCAAACCTGGACACTGGACAGAGTCCCAAGAGTATAGGGTGGCCCTGTCAGGCCACAGAGAAAGAGGTCATATATAGTGCAGGGGACACTAGATAAACTAAGCTCAGATGTTAGGGGAGGAGTGTTCCCTTTTCTAAGGACTATGGGGAGAGAGAGGGGATGGGATCGGGAGTTGATGAGGGAAAGGGTGGGATTGGGAGCGGATGAGGGAGGGGGCTACTATTGGGATGTAAAGAACTCAAACTGCAGAACAAGCAGGTAACTTATATTCCTAATCCCACTAAATGAGAATAGCTCTTATACCGGCAGAGATATGAATGTAAAGGCATAGAGAGGCCTCATGTTGGCCACAGATCTCTGACTTAGTACTAGAGGCCACTCTTAGTAAGGCATGAAGGAAGATTTGCAGATGCCTTACATCTACTCATACAATGAGCAGAAAACTAGCTTTAATTGTTTTGTGCATCCCACACACCTCATACAATTATAATGTTAGAACTGTATAATGCTTGTGAGAAATTATGTTTTCAGAACAAAATAACCAGACACTGATGCTCGATCAGACCTGACAGGATTCGTTTCTCTCAGCATGATGGACGCTAACATCCTGCATCCTCCTAGCTCCACCCCCGATGACTCTGTTGCTGTTACCCATCAGATTTGGACAGCTTCCCAGACAACATTAAAGAAAACTTCTGATCCAATTTGGACTACCATTTCAATCTCCTACTAAGCCTGGAATCTCTCAACATTTAGAAACTGGACCACAAATGCAATCCCTGGCTTGCTTAACCATTTTCTCCAAATTTTGGGGCCCCTTCCAAGTATTATTCACCCCAATTCAACCTGAAGAAAGCTTAAGAGAATGACGCCCCATTCCCTCTAACCGGGGGTGGGGTAGGGTGGGGAAGGGAAGGGGTGTACAGGTCTCTGTTCGCTCTCTTGGTCTACAAATGCTTATTCTCATCGGAAGGTGGTCATAAGTCATTATTGGTCTTATACAGAGAAAAGAATAGGTGAAATTCAGGGATGTCTCTCTTTTCCTTTATCTTGCATACATAGGTAAGGAGATAGGAGCTGGAAAGAAAGAAAGGGAGACATCGGAACATAGAGGGAGGATAGAACAAAAGCTAGATGATTGAACCTACTCCTTAACTCAAGGCCTTAATTGTTACTCGTAATGAAGGTTATGTCTAAGTCATTACTATGGAATTTAGTATATGGATACAAAACATGTGCATGTCAAATAGTTATCAGATTATAGCACAAGAATGTATATCCTAAGACTGAGAGATAGATATGACTCTATCAATATATGAGGTAAAATAGTTGAATAAGGTATTCAAAAGCCTCAGAGGCACACAGAATATGGCATTTAAAGTTGTTTTTATATTCCTAAATTTCTTTGACAACAAGACAAGTTAACTTCTGACAACACCCAGCTGAGCTCAAAGAGGATGATGAGCATCAAAGAGCCTCCTTATGGAGATGGCTTCAAATGTGGCAAACAAGCCACTGGGAAAAATGTCCTCATCCCTGCCACAAACAGAATTCTGCCTAAAACCTGGCAGCTTAGATGCAGGGAGAATCAACGGCCACACTCTGCCAAGACAGGGTAAGCAAGTCCTCAATAGTTCCTGCCCTGTGAATAAGTCTGGCAGAGATCCTGGGCCAGAAGGCCGAGGATGAGGCTCAAACATCATAGAGCGTTGGGTGACTGTTCAGGGAGTAAACCATCTAAGTCAATTTGTACATTTTGGAAGCTACTAAACCACACTTCTGGTTCACTCAGGAATTTAAGTTTTATTCCTTCTCAAGTCTCTGAGGGTCATTGAAGGCCAGATAGTATAGTTTTACAATCAATTTTAGTTGGTTAGGTGATAAGATCTTTTTAGATCAAGATAAAGAAGTTAAGTTATTAGAGTTGAGATAGGATAGATATTGAATTTCATGCAGAAATTTAAACCCAACAAGTCAGGAAAGACATTTACTTCAAGTTGGACAAATACAAATAGCCAAACCACTATGAATGTAACACTTATAGAGCTCATGATTGTCACATGGTTCTCCCTGCTGTATGTACTTTGTTTTATACATGTGTAATAAAATAAATGTATTTTTAAAAATAAATAATAAGTTTTCTCTTTAAAAAAAAAAAAGACTAAATCTAAGAATAATAGCAATAGGAGAAAAGACTCCAAGCTCCATGGCCCAGAAAACAATTTCAACAAAATTGCAGAAGAAAACTTCCCCAACCTAAAGAAAGAAATACCCATAAACATACAAGAAACCTACAGAACTCCAAACAGATTAGACCTGAAAAGAAAATCCTCCTGCCACATTAATAATCAAAACACTAAATGTACAGAACAAAGAAATACTATTAAAAGCTGCAGGAGAAAAAGGCCGAGTCACATACAAAGGCAAACCAATCAGAATTACACCTGACTTCTCTCAACAGAGACTATGAAAGCCAGAATGACCCGGACAGGTGTCATGCAAACACTAAGACACCAAGATGCCAACCTAGACTGCTGTATCCAGCAAAGCTTTAAATCACCGTAGATGGAAAAAACAAGATATTCCATGAAAAAGCAAATTTAAACAGTACCTAGGCACAAATCCAGCCCTACCAAAAATACTATAAGGAAACTTCCAGCCCAAGGAGGCTAACTACACCCAGGAAAACACAGGAAACAAATAACCCCACATCCACAAAACAAAGGAAAGGAAACACACACACTCTACCATCACCAACATCAAAATAACAGAAACTAACAACCAATGGTCATTAATATCTCTCAACATCAATAGCCTCAACTCCCCAATTAAAAAAAAAAAACACAGGCTGACAGAATGGACACAAAAACAGGATACATCATTCTACTGCGTACGAGAAACACACTTCAGCAATAAAGATAGATATTGTCTCAGAGTAAAGAGATAGAAAATGTATTCCAAGCAAACAGACCTACTAAGCAAACTGGAGTAGCCATTCTAATATCTAATAAAATATGCTTTCAACCAAAACTAATCAAAAGAGATAGGAAAGGACATTTCATACCTATCAAAGAAAAATACACCAAGATGATGTCTCAATTTTGAACATGCCCCAAATGAAGGAGCACCGACATTAATAAAAGAAACATTCCTAAAGCTTACGTCACACATCAAATTTCACACATTAATAGTGGAGACTTCAATACCCCACTCTCACCAATAGACATATCATCAAGAAAGAAACTAAATGGAGAAATAATAAAAACTAATAGACATCATGAATCAAATGTACCTGACAGATATTTACAGAACATTTAATCCAAACACAAAAGAATGTACTTTCTTCTCAGCACCTCACATAACCTTCTCCAAAATTGACCACATACTTGACCACAAAGCTAACCTAAACAGATACAAGAAAACTGAAATAACCCCTTGCATTTTATTGGACTACCATGGATTAAAGATGGATCTCAACAACAACAGAAAGCCTACAAATTCATGGAAACTGAGCGACTCTCTACTCAGTGACACCTGAGTCAGGGGGGAAATAAAAAAGAAATTAAAGGCTTGCTAGAATTCAAAGAAAATGAAGGCACAACATACCCAAACTTTTGAGACACAATGAAAGCAGTGCTAAAAGAAAGTTCATAGCATTAAGCACTTTCATAAAGAAATTGGAGAGATCCCATACTAGAAACTTAATAGCACACCTGAAAGCTCTAGAACAAAAAGAAACAGACACACCAAAGAGGAGTAGATGGCTGAAAACAATCAAACTCAGGGCTGAAATAAATAAATTAAAAACAAAGAGAATAATTCAAAGAATCAACAAAGACAAGCGCTGGTTCTTTGAGAAAATCAACAAGATAGACAAGCCCTTAACCAAACTAAAAGGCAGAGGGAAAGTATTCAAATCAACAAAATAAGAAATGAAAAGAGAGGCAATAACAACAGACACCGAGGAAATAAAAAAAAATCATTAGGTCTTACTTCAAAAGCCTATATGCCACAAAATTAATATTTTTAAGATATAAATGATTTGGACAATTTTCTTCATAACTACCACTTGCTAAAATTGAATCAACATCAAGTAAATAATAAATAGTCGCATATCTCCTAAGGAAATAGAAGCAGTCATCAAAAGTCTACCAACCAAAAAAAGTCCAGGGCTGGATGGACTCAGTGCAAAATTCTACCAGATCTTCAAAGAAGAGCTAATATCAATTCTCTTCTAACTAGTCCACAAAATAGAAACAGAAGGAACGTTGCCAAACTCATCCTGTGAAGCCACAGTCACCTTGATACCTAAACCACACAAAGACCCAACAAAGAAAGAGAACTTTAAAATAATTTCCCTTATAAACATTGATGCAAAATTACTCAATAAAATTCTTCCATACCAAATCCAAGATATCATTCACCATAACCAAGTTGGTTACAACCCAGGAGTGCAGGATGGTTCAATATATGAAAATCCATCAATGTAATCCACCATATAACAAACTGAAAAAAACCCCACATGATCATCTCCTTAGATGCCAACAAAGCATTTGACAAAATCCAACACCCATTCATGTTTTAAATCTTGGAGGGATTAGGCATACAAGGCACATACCTAAACATAATGAAGGCAATATATGGCAAGCCGATAGTCAACATCAAATTAAATGGAGAGAAACTCAAAGCAATTAGACAAGGCTGCCCACTCTCTCCATATATGTTCAGTATAGAAGAGCTAGCTAGAAGAATAAGACAATAAAAATGGATCTACATAAAAAAGGAGGAAGTTAAAGTATCACTATTTGCAGATGGTATGACAGTGCACATAAGTGACCCTCAAAATTTCACCAGTGAACACCTACAACTGAGAAACACCTTGATCAAAGTGGCCAGATACAAGATACATTTTTTTTTAATCAGTAGCCCTCTTGTATACAAATGACAAACGAGCTAAGAAAGAAATTAGGGAAAGTACACACTTCAGCCACGAATAACATAAAGTATGTTGGTGTAACTCTAACTAAACAAGTGAAAGACTTGTTTGAAGAAGACATCAGAAGATGGAAAGATCTCCCATGCTCATGGATCAGGAAAATCAACATTATGAAAATGGCCATCGTACTAAAAGGAATTTACAGATTCAATGAAATCCCTATCAAAATGCCTACACAATTCTTGAAAGATCAATTGATTTTTGAAAGATCAATTCTCAACTTCATATAAAAAATCCCCAGAATAATTAAAACAATCCTGTACAATAAAAGATCTTCCAGAGGAATCTCCTTCCCTAATCTCAAGCTGTACTATAGAGCAACAGTTTTTAAAAAAAGAGTAATAAAAAATTGGCATAGAAATAGGCTGGTTGACCAATGGAATCAAATCAAAGACCCAGAAATAAACCCACATACCTATGGGCACTTGATTTTGACGAAGAAGCCAAATCCACACAATGGAAAAAAGATAGCATCTTCATTAAATGGTACTGGTCTAACTGAATGTCTACATGTAGAAAAATGCAAATAGATGCATATTTATCACGCTGCACAACAAAGTCAAAGTGGATTAAAAACCTCAACATAAAACCAGACACTCTAAATCTGTTAAAAGAAAATGTGGGGAAGAGCCTTGAACTCAGTGGCACAGGTGACAACTTCCTGAACAGAACACAAATAACTCAGGCTTTAAGATTAACAATTAACAAATGAGACCCTCATGAAACTGAAAAGCTTCTATAAGGTGAAGGACACTATCAACATAACAAAATGGCAGCCTACAGATTGGGAGAAGATCGCCAACAAAGGGCTAATATCCAAAATATATAAAGAACTCAATAAATTAAACACCTCTGAACCAAATTATCCAATTTTAAAAATGGGTACAAAACTAAACAGAGAATTCTTAATAAAAGAACATTGAATGGCTAAGAAACACTTAAAGAAATGCTCAACATCTTTAGTTATCAAGGAAATGCAAATTAAAATGACTGAGATACCATCTTACTCCTATCAGAATGTCTAAGATCAAAATTCAAGTGAAAGCACATGCTGGTGAGCATGTGGGGAAACGGGAAGTACTCCTTCATTGCTGGTGGGAGTGCAAACTTGTGCAAACAAAGCAATCAATCTGTTGCTTTTCAGAAAATTGGGAATAGTGCTACCACAAGACCCAAGCTATACTACTCCTGGGCAATTACTCAAAAGATGCTCTACCATACAACAAAGACATTTGCCCAACTATGTTCATAGCAGCTTTATTCATAATAGCCAGAATCTGGAAACAACACAGATGTCCCTCAACTGAAGAATGCATAAAGAAACTGTGGTACATTTACACAGTGGAATACTACTCAGCTATTAAAACCAAGGAAATCTTGAAATTTGCAGGCAAATGGAACTAGAAATTATCAACCTGAGTGAGGTAACCCAGACCCAGAAAGACACACATAGTATATACTCACTTATAAGTGGATATTAGCCCAACACAGATGCCCTCTGAGAGTCCTCTACCCAGTGGGGCATTGGGACAGATGCTGGGACTGGCAGCTGGACTCTGGGCAGAGTGCTAAGAGTGGTACGGAAGATTGGGGGGGGGGAGTGTAATAGAAGGACACAAAGGGCTAAGGAGCCCCACAATGAGACCATCAAGGCCTGCAGATCTGGACCCAGTGGGCCTGCACAATCTGTTGCACCAACAATGCATGCAGAGAACCTAGACCCCCCTGTTCAGATACATCCAATGGACAGCTCACTGTGCATGGTTGTGGGAGGAGCTGGGACTGCCTCTGACACAAACTCTGGTGTCTCAGATTTGATCGCTTCCCATTGGAGTGCAGCCCTGTGGGCACACAGAGAAAGGGGATGCAGACCATCAGGATGAGAAGGGCAGGAGGCTCCCATCCCTATCTGAGGTCCAGGGGAGAAGAATAGGGCAGAAGGATGGAGTGAGGGAACAGGAAGATTAAGTGACAGGATAACAATGGGATGTAATTACTTATAATCAAATGTTGGAACCAAAAGAAGTAAGAGGAGTCCATTGGTTGGGGAGGGGTTTCTTTTTCCTTTCCTTTTCTTCAGAGTAAGGGTTTTGAAGGGTGAAAACTTAAGTAGTGCTACTCAAGAGCAGACAGTGCCAGAACAGGAGAGTCCCAAGGTGGTAAAAAAAACACCTGCAAGGCCAAGGGAGCACTTAGAGAGCTGTGTCCAAAACATGTCACACTTCCACTACTTGAAACATACTTATGTAATGATTGAATTAGCCTAGGCTCTTTGAGCTAGAGATGAAACTGAGTTTTATTTAAAACTCAGTTTAAATAACAGAAATCTTGGTCTTTCTCTCTCTGAGTCTCAACATCTAACTTTCCTCAGTGAGCACTGAGTAAGAACATTTGGGAAATGTCAAAATCTGTGGCTCTGAGTGTATCTGATTTGCTTTTTCTTCCTCATCAGGTTTGTATGCCTTGCTCTCTCCCACAAGTGGCTCAGACTCTAACAGTACAAAAATATCAGTCATACTGCAATGAAAAAAGAGGAAAATAGAAATGAAAGACATAGCCCCAAAACAACTTATATCTAAATTATTTTAGTTACATATGTATATTAATATTAGTAAGACAAGAACTACTTACATTTATTTTAATTATGTATGTGTATTAATACTAGTAAGAGTATAAATATTCAATACTGCCTTCTCGACTTTCATATGTCACGTATTATTTATATTATATCAAACTGAACATGATATCTTTATTCCAGAGATATATGTCCCCATTCATATAATGCTGAGGTGCAAAGGAAGCCTATAAGTACATATCTCAGAATATAAATGCATACATTTTAAAAGTAGGGCACACAGGGGATGAAGAATAGACTTGAATAGACAGTTTTATTTTTATCAGTGAGCTAATAAAGCAATGCGGCTCGGCAGAAAAACAAAGCAAAAGAAAACGAATGTGCTGTGTTTATAGATTTCTGCCATATAAATTTCTCATCCTGGTCAGTTCCAAGCTATCAAACGCCTAGAAATCTGTCCCAAAACTCTAATTTAAGAACTGGCCTCCATGGGCTGGCATGGACTGGGCGACTGTGTGTTTTATTCATAAAATTGTCAACATTGCCTACTCTCAAACTCAAAAACCGTCAATGAAACCTTTGTCTGTAAACTACCAAAGGAAGGTGTTACTCAAGGACAGATGGCGTCAAGGATTAACTGGTCAGAGGCAAGCTGTACATACAAGGGAAGAAGAGTGACCAGGAGGGTCCATGAGGAATGCTAATCAGGTCTGAAGTGTTTTTCTATAAAGACAATAAAGATAAAAGGATAAAATCATGTTATTAAAAAAATATCAGTTTCATAGTTTCATTTGGAAATAGAAAAAGATTAGGCCAGTATTGGAAAAGACTCAGTCACTAAGTAACCTACCTCTATATAGTTATACAGTCCCTGGACCTGTACTTGTTCCTTATCATGTAGGCTTTCAGTAAGGACTTTTAAAAAAAACCTAAACAAGAGATCCTGTCATATTATCAATTTTTCTATAACAGATAGGAACCATTGAATTAATTAAGTTAAAGGTAATGGAAATCATCAAGGCAAACATTTCAGTATAGAAAGCGTGGGTCCAAATGTACCACCAAGGGACCTTCCTAATGTTGACTCTGTTAGCTCATTCTCAGTGTTATTTCTGCATTTTCCGTTTCCTGTGGAAATAACAACACTTTGCATCTCACAGCTCCCAGATCTCCCAACGTGTTGTCCCTTTCAGGAGCCACTCTTTTTTTTTTTTTCTTAGCAAAGATAATTAAGTCAAAAATCTGAAAATATTAAGGTAATGAACCTTTCACTCATGTGCAATTCTTGTTTTCAATTCATGTTTTCATGGTCTTCGCAATGAACAAGATAACAAAACGTTCGGCCCTGCACGTCAGCATAGGTCTGAGCTAGCCACAGGGATCCCAATCCCCGCTGTGCCAGCGACTTGTGAAATTTTACAACCGGGAAAATAATAAACACTCACCTTGTCTGGAGTCGTGAGGGTTCAATGAAGTTGTTTGTGCAAAGCTTTTAGAACAAGGGCGTACATGAAATAAAGGGGAGTATGGGGACAGTGTCCTCAAGAAGGAAAAAAGATATGCCCAGAGTAAGTCCTACTCAGAGAACAGAGGAAGTGCTGTGCCTGCTCCCTCCATCTGTAGGTGTGTTTTTAAAAAAAGGGGAGGGGGGGATATGATGTATCTTTAGTGTTATTCTTTTTTTTTTTTACACATTTTTATTGAAAATTAAAAATAATTCCTATTACATCTCATTTTCTATCCCATCCCATGCATCCTCCCATTCCTCCCTCCCTCCCACTTTCACCCCAATCCCCCTTCCCTATGACTGTGGCTGTGGGGGACCTCCTCCCCCTGAATATGGTGCTAGGGTATCAAGTCTTTTCTTGGTAGTCCTCTATCCTTCTTCCGAGTGCCATTGGGCCTCCCCCACAAAGGGACATGGCCAAATATGGGGCACCAGAGATCCTGTGAAAGTCAGTCCCCAGTCTCCACTTAGCTGTGGAGAATGTTCTGTCCCTTGGCTAGATCTGGGTAGGGGTTTGATGATGACTGCCCGTTTTGTCCATGGTTGGTGCCTTAGATCAAGCAGAATCCCTGGGCTCAGATCTAGCCATCATAATGTTCTTCTTGTAGGTTTCTAGGACCCTCTGGGTCCCCCTACTTGCCTATCCTCTATATTTTCCTCATCTAGAGTCTCAATAGGATGTCCTCACCTCTATCCCCGTTTCCTGGTAGGTGCAGACTTTCATGGGACCTGTCCCTTGGGCTAGTGTCCGGTAATAAGTGAGTATATACCATTTGACTCTTTCTGCTTCTGGGTTAGCTCACTCATTATGATCATTTCTAGTTCAATCCATTTGTCCACAAATTTTGGAAAATCCTTGTTTTTAATAGCTGAGTAATATTCCATCGTGTATATGTACCACAGTTTCTTTATCCATTCTTCTACTGAGGGGCACTTAGGCTGTTTCCATGTTCTGGCGATTATGAATAAGGCTGCTATGAACATGGTTGAGCAAATTTTCTTGTTGTGTGCTGGAGCATCTTCTGGGTATACTCCTAGGAGTGGAATAGCTGGGTCTTTTATTCTTACTCTTTCCCCACGTCTCTGAATTGTCGGCGTACTTTTAAAATGTATTGTTTTCCCTTTTTAAAAAAATTATAATTTATCTACATTACATTCCGGTTGGACGTTATTCCCTCACTCTTATCTGCCTGTTCCCACCCTCCCTCCCTCTCCCGCCCTATTCCCCCCCTCCTGTAGACCTTTGAGGGGCTGATAGCCTGCATCCCCTTCCTCTGTTTGGGTTCCTTAAATCTCTTTCCCCCTTCTTTCCCTCAATCCCTTTGAACACCCCAACACCAGGTAGGAAAGAAGGAAGGTTAGCGGGGGTGGGGGGGTGGGGGGGGAGTGTAGTTTTCCTTAGCTGCTTCCTGCTGTTTAGGGTCTTCCGGTTCCTTCGGACAAGTCCAATCTTCTTTTCAGGATATCTCTGACTTCTCATCAAACTGCATCAACAGCAACCAGGAGCAATGGGGCAGGAGGGGGTGGGGAGAGGGGGGGGGTCGCCCTAGGGAAAGCGCCAGCAGCCTTCCTCTTTGCCAGCAGCCTTCCTCTTTCTTAGAGACCCCACGCTTTCGCCCTGTCAGGCTTTTATCCAGCCTGCCAAAGACCCCACCCACCCCTTTCATGACGTAGTTCACAGCTGCCAAACATCAAATGCCCTTTTCTGGAGGCAATCATCAGCTGTGGACAAACTGGAGCTGCCACATATCCCACACCTGGGCTTGAACCATAAAACAAACAAAACAAAAATAAATAAGTAAGTAAGTAAATAAATAAATAAAATACAATTTAAAAAAATGTTTACATATAAACCAAAACTTCCACAGCACTAAATAGTGAGGGGAATTAGAACAGATGAGTTTCTTGTTTGGAAAATCAGGGTCTGTTTCGGGATGGTCTGTTTCCGGATGCTCTATGCTAGCATAGACTGGCTCGTAAAGCAAAGCAACTTGTTGTAAAGCACACTGAAACCAAGTACAGCTCCTAGGCTTCCATGCAAGATCTCACACTGAAGAGAGAAAATTCCAGTGTTCCCAGAGCTCCGTACAGGTGAAAACAGTGAGCAGCCACTTATTAGCTCTTGAGCCAGGTCAGCATGGCAAGGCGCTAGCTGCTTCCAGGCGTACAACAAATGCCGTGGAGCAAAGCCTAAGGGACGTGGGGTGACAAAAGGAGAGTGTAAGAAGCCAAGGTCGACAGACCCCAGCCAAACTGACACAACATACTGCAGGCTTGAAAAAGGAGCATATTCCGTGGGCACAGGGAAAGCATCTGCGGGAGAAAGGACCCAAAGGGCAGAGATGTCCATAGTCATCTCCTAGTCCTGTCTTCACATCATCAGGGGGGTAAACACGAAGCTGTTGTGCAGTCTGTGCGCAAGGTGCAGATGTGGAGGTGTGTCTGAGATGGAAAAGGATGAGAAAGGATGCTCCTGAGTCTCTAGTTTGTACCAGAAACCTCGGTAACACTCTCAGATGGGAAGGGCTAGCACGCCCTTCTGAAAATGTGGACAGTGGAAATACATAAATCAGCTACCCAAAAACAAAGATAAGGTTTCTTTTCACGGGTATGGCCTACGTGTGGAGTTTGTGTGTTTTTGTCTCATGGGTTCTTTTAAGTTCATTTGTATCTGAGACCTAGGCTTAACGACATTCAAATATCAGATTACTGAATATTATAAAGATATTCATGCTTTGTGTTTTTTATTTTATTTCATCAGATGGCACAACCTAATTCTGTATTTCTTCCTGCTTTTGTTCAAATGACAAACATTGATGGCCGTCCTTCAGAAAAACACATGTCTCAGAGACTAGAGTGAAACAATACAGTCCATGTGAACCGAAATACTGGGTCTTTTTTTTTTTTTTGCTTGCTTTAGGTTTCTATTAAAGTAGAATCAAATAGGTCATATAATGTGTCATACACATGACAATGGGGTAATTGTGGTCATTTACTCCATACTTAGTGATGCACACAAGAGCTAGTCGCTGCACCTGGCATCTGGGTCATCGTGTCTTCCTAATCAGAAAAATCACCAAAGGGTTTTAATGTCTCCTCCAAGACAGAAGTGTTTGAACAAAACAATCCAGAAGGATCGACTCACCAGCGCGGGTCATGTGTAAGTTGTCAGTCAGGTGTACATGATAAAGCTTCTGCAAACTGACAAGCAGTGAATCATTTGTTATAAATGCGAACAAATATAGCACAAACATATTGCTGCCCATTTCGTGAGGCATAGCTAACAATGGTCTCTGTCTTAGTCAGTGTTCTGTTGCAGGGAAATGACACCGTGGCCGTGGCCACTCTTAGAAAAGAAGCATCTAACTGGCTGGCTCACGGTTTCAGAAGTCTAGTCCGTTATCGTCACGGTGGCACACAGGCAGACGTAGTGCTAGAGAGGTAGCTGAGAGTTCTACATCTGGATCCACAGGCAGCAGGAAGAAAGACATCAGGCCTGACTCGGGCCTTTGAAACCTTAAAGCCCATCCTCAGTGACACACTTCCCCCAACAAGGCCACGCCCACCCCAGTAGGCCACACCTCCTAATCCTTCTCAAGTAGCGCCACTCCCTAACGACTAAACATTCAAATACATGAGCCTATGGAGCCATTCTTATTCAAGGCACCACAAATCCTGTAACTATAATTAATCCTGGTTCCTATATCAGGATTTGCTTGGAATTTTACTCTAAATTATATCTTGTATATCGATGTATTCTACATATTGACGTATGACACAGTCACACTGTTGAGTGACATTCACTCTTAGATTTTCCCAGAAATGTCGAATTCAGCATATTCTAAGTAAAATGAACTACAGCTCATCATTTTCAAACCTCAACAAGAGCAATGTTTGATATCTTTATCCAGGCCCCTTCAGCGTCTCTGTGTTGCTAACGGCACCCATACTTTTCTACTCTTCTCATCTACCGTCCCCCCTCCCTTCCTACAAGAGAACAGTACCTTTTCCTGTTTGCCTTTCTTCACTGTCGCTCTCCAATACCTTTCTTTCTTTTGTAAACTCTATCCTGACGTGAATATGAAAACTCCTGGCCAGAGCTAGGCCAAAAGAGTACAAACAGGTTACTCTCGCTTTCTCTCCCTGAGAAAAACTTCCAGTGTGGTCTTAGTAGAATTTAAATTTATCAACTAATAGTGCTTGTAATTCTGAATTGTCTTGTTGCTTAAACGTCCGATCCAATGTCATATTGTATGGTACAGCTTCTAGAATACAGCTTAGATTGTTCCTTTTTTATGTCACTCTCATCTGAATATGTAGGAGAGAGTCCTAAAAAGACTAGGAACCAAACTTGTAGAGGCATTAAGAGAAGATAACATGCTGCAAATTGTGGGGGAAATCTTTAATGAGGACATAATCGTCTCTGATAATTAGGAAAGGTTTTACGTCATATATTGTCCGTTGATTTTCATTGAGAATTGAGGTTTCTTAAACTACAATGAAGCAGGAATAGCCCATGGCAGCCAAAGACACCTGAGGCCAGGATCATAAATACCTTAGTGGTGTTAAATTGATAATGCAGTGATCAAAGGACCCTTCCCTTTCATCTTTGCATTTGACAGAATTCAAAAATAGCCACAGATACTGTGTGCTCAGACAACCACCAAAGCACACGGGGGTGACACTGTAGCTGTGAAATATACGGCCTACCCTGAGAAAGGATCTAAGGAACAGACCTTCGGGGTGGATAATGTGAAATAGGAGGGCATCAGAGATGAGAGAAGCTATCCAGGGATCAAAACCCAAACAGAAATCCTTCCAGGTTCCCAACTTTCTTTCCCTTGCCAACGCCTTACGGTACCTACCCATTCGTGTCCTCTACCCTCCAACCAAATATTCAAATATTGCTAAGCGAGGGATTAGTGCAGTATCTCAGGCAGCTATCACAGATTCCTGTCATGAGTGTAAACTATTCCCTCATTGTAGAAAAAGGTAGTGGCAGACTCTAACAGATGGCCAGTGAGGACTTCTGATGCAGTTCAGCACTTTACTTTGTAGGCATGCATAATTGATATTAGTGATCCTGCATACACCTTAGGTGCTCATTGGGCGATTCACCTCTTTATGAAGAGAGCTCCTCTAGACACAGGAAAGTGGTATTTTTGACAGGCATGGCTTATCGCCATTTTATTTCACACAAAGTAAAGTCAATGACCTCCTTGCTACAAATCATTCCCCTACTCGCCCCGCCCAACACACACACACACACACACACAACACACACACACACACACACACACACACACACCCCTGAGGCAGATGCTTGGCTTAATGAATTCTTCTGCACAAAGGTTTCCTACATGGACATGCATGGTTCACTGAGTTCCAGGAAGCTGGAATCAAATTATGCTTCCTCCTTAGTCGTAGCTGTTAGAACCAAGAACTGGAAACCAGGGTGGCCACGTATTTCAAAGAGACTCAAGTCATTCTTATAACTCTGACCTGTGTCTGCTGCCATTGATAAGATCATATTTTATTGATTCTTGGGAAGAGAGATTATAAGTGACAAAAACTCCACAAGAAGATCAACAGAGTCACCTAACCTGGCCCCGGGGTGGCTTACAGAGACTGAAGCACCAACCAAGGACCATGCATGGACTGGACCTAAGCTACATAGATGTAGCCAATGGGCAGCTCAGTCTTCATGTGAGTCTCCTAGGAAAAGGAGGGGGCTGTTTCTGACATAGGCTCTGTTGCCTGTTTTTCGATCACTTCCTCCTGACGGAGCTGCCTCGCCAGGCCACAGGGGAAGAGAACTTCATGTGCTGGGGTGGGTTGGTGGGAGGGGGGAGACTCCCTTTTCTGAGGAGTAGGGGAAGGGGGCTGGGGGAAGTGAGAGGGAGGGTGGGAGCAAGAGAAGAGGAGGGAAGGGGCTACAATCACGATATGAAGTGAACAAACTCTTAAAATTTTAAAAAAATATATAAAAAATAATAAGTAAAAGTATCCCTACAGAAGATGGCAAATTATAAAAATAATTGTACCACTGATCACACTGTCCAACTAACTCATGAACAACTCATGGCAATGGTTTATTTCTGACGATATAACCTGGCAAGCAACCATTGGTCCATGTTAGGATGTGTGTCCTAGTCACAGTTGCTCTATCGATTTCCTTTACCACAAGAAAGGCCATAAGTCAGGCCACCAAGATGGCATAGCACAGTAAAGGCCATTGCTTTGCAAGCCTGACAAGTTCAATCCTGGAACTTACATAAAAATGGAAGAAGAAAATGAATACTTCACCACAAAGTGTCTGACTTCCCCTATAACTTTCTTCTTCATATACTCAGGGTGATTTTGTTTCTCATTCACTGTAAAGGTGTATTTTTGACTCTGGAAAATGTTAACCTTCTTGTGTGTTATGAGTGTTTATTTCAATGTACATTGTATCTTTCAGTTTCACATATATCCTCTTTCAAAGTGTAATTTAAAACACAGTCTTTTTTCAATTTTATTAATTTATTCAGATTATAACTCAATTGTTATCCCATCACTTGTATCCTCCCATTCCTCCCTCCCTCCCACTTTCACCCTATTCCCCTCCCCTAGGTCTATGACTGAGGGGGCCCTCCTCCCCCACTATATGGTCATAGGCCATCAAGTCTCATCTTGGTAGCCTGCTTATTCTTTCTTTGAGTGCCACCAGGCCTCCCCACCAAGAGGAGGTATTCAAATATGGAGCACCAGAATTCAGGTCAAAGTCAGTCCCCACTCTCCACATAACTGTGGAGAATGCCCCGTCCATTGGGTAGATCAGAGTAGGGGTTCGATGTTTACTATTGTAATGTCCTTGATTAGTGCAATAGTTTGAGCAGATCACCCTGGGCCCCAATCCACCCATCATGATGTTCTTCTTGTAAGTTTCTAGGACTCTCTGGGTCCTTCTATTTCCCTGTCTCCTATATTTCTCTTACCTAGTGTCTCAGTAGGATGTCCTCACATCCATCACAAACTTCTGGTAAGTGAAACTTTCATTGGACATGTCTTTTGGGCTAGTGCCCAATTATAAGTGAGTATATACCAAGCTATTCCACTCCTTAGAATATACCCAGAAAATGCCCTACCACACAACAAGGACATATGCTCAACCATATTCATAGCAGCCTTATTCATAGCAGCCTTATTCATAACAGCCAGAACCTAGAAACAGCCTAACTGCCCCCTTAGTTGAAGAATGGATAAAGAAATTGTGGTACATTTACACTATGGAATATTACTCAGCTATTAAAAACAAGAAAATCCCGAAATTTGTGGACAAATAAATGGGTCTAAAGATGATCATATTGAGTGAGTTAACCCAGAAGCAGAAAGACTCACATGGTAAAA
Source organism: Acomys minous (assembly GCF_964271855.1). NCBI lineage: Eukaryota > Metazoa > Chordata > Mammalia > Rodentia > Muridae > Acomys > Acomys minous. Next base: position 101,169,554 of record NC_140495.1, read on the forward strand.
CACACAGTCTTAAACATTTATTTCTCCTTATTTTGTCTTTGATTCAGAAGTGTTTTCCTCCATGTTAAAATAAAGGTCATGTGGTCTTACATCTTATGGTAATCTTAAAAGTTAGGTGCTTATCTCTTCTTCAACTGTGACCAACTTTCTACAAGAGAAAGAATAGTAACAAATCAAGTGGCTCTGGGGAGAACATCAGTTGTAGTCAGGGGACCGGAGCAGCCTTTGTCTATTACTTTGGAAGGTATTACTCTTCCAGCACTCCAGTTCAGTTCAAGCATTCTTTTTTAATTTTATTTTATTAATTTATTCATATTACATCTCAATGGTTATCTCATCCCTTGTATCCTCCCACTCCTCCCTCCCTCCCATTTTCCCCTTACTCCCCTCCCCTATGACTGTGACTGAGGGGGACTTCCTCCCCCTGTATATGCTTATAGGGTATCAAGTCTCTTCTTGGTAGCCTGCTATCCTTCCTCTGAGTGCCACCAGGTCTCCCCATCTGGGGATGTGGTCAAATATGAGGCATCAGAGTACATGTGAAAGTCAGACCCCACTCTCCACTCAACTGTGAAGAATGTCCTGTCCATTGGCTAGATCTGGGTAGGGATTTGAAGTTTACTGCCTGTATTGTCCTTGGCTGGTGCCATAGTTTGAGCAGGACCCCTGGGCCCAAATCTGCCTATCATAATGTTCTTCTTGTAGGTTTCTAGGACCCTCTGGATCCTTCTACTTTGCCATTCTCCTATGCTTCTCTCATCTAGAGTCCCAATAGGATGTCCTCCCTTCTGTCCCAGTTTCCTGGTAAGTGAAGACTTTCCTGGGACATGTCCCTGGGGCTAGAATGCAGATATAAGTGAGTATATACCATTTGACTCTGTTTCTGGGTTAACTCACTCATTATGATCATTTCTAGTTCAATCCATTTGTTCACAAATTTTTGGAATTCCTTGTTTTTAATAGCTGAGTAGTATTCCATTGTGTAAATTTACCACAGTTTCTTTATCCATTCTTCTACTGAGGGACACTTAGGCTGTTTCTGTGATCTGGCTATTATGAATAAGGCTGCTATAAACATGGTTGAGCAAATTTTCTTGTTGTGTGCTGGAGCATCTTCTGGGTATATTCCAAGGAGTGGAATACTGGGTCTTGAGGAAGCCCTATTCCCAGTTTTCTGAGATAGCACCAGATAGATTTCCAAGGTGGCTGTACTAGTTTGCATTCCCACCAGCAATGAAGGAGTGTTCCTCTCTCTCCACATCCTCGCCAGCATGTAATATTCTTCAAAGAATCATCTCTAATGAAACAGAGCCTTCCAGGATGCTCGAGAATACTTTACAGAACATATTCGGTGTGGGAACATCTTTGGCTGCAAGATTTTTGGACCGCCAACATTAGCCTGCAGGACATTCTTTAACCTGCTCAATATTTTCAGATTCCAAAGAGGGCCCTGGACCACGGCGAAGACCTAATGTGCATCGCAGAGCTCCTCAGCCCACTCCTTATAGTAGTGGCAGATCAGTGTGTGACCTGAAGGACAAAAATAAGGTGCCGTCTCCTGTCAGTTTGGGCTCAGCTTCTACATTTCTTGTCAGAAAGGTTTTCCGGAACCAAGATGGCAGCAGCAGACTTGCAGAGCACACGCTGCAAGGCAAACTCCCCACCTTGTACATTTTTAAGGGAGTTTCTGATCCCATTTGTTTTTTCTTGCCTGCACCCTCAAAATGGTGTTATTCAGATGTGATGAATGTATTTAACTTTATTCTTTCATTTGTGAGATAAATGTTGCTTAAAATGGAGACTGCACCTTGCTGCAGACATAAGGAAATACTGTCATTTCTGCCCTTTTAAGAGAACTTTACTTCAGTTTCTGGTGATGTCTGGAGGCTACATGGCATCTGGCAATCCAGGGGCTGCCGATAGAGGCATGCAGCCACACAAGGCAGTTACAGGGCCTCACAGGATGGCATCTCAAGGTCTCAAAGGGAAGAATTTGCTTGCATTTCCCAAAACTAGTATAGTTTATACTACCCATTGGAGGACCTCTGTATCCAGCTCCCTGAGATAAGATAAAGAGAGTTTGGAGTTGGGATGCTTTTCTGCTGACCCAGTACGGGGCTTCTGTTACCGCGAAGTGGCCTTCCGACACAGCCATCTCCCAAAACGCATTGGTTGTCACTTGTTGTTATTCATGCCCATTGGTCCTAATGTGGATTTTTTCCCTTAGACTTCTAACCCAACCAGGATTCTTACACAATTGTTTCTAGTAACCCTAACAATCACAAGTATCCTAATTTAAACTGTACTTTAAATATACACTTTAGCTGTGACTTTTTAAGTGAGATTTTTAACACTGAATCACGATAACGAAGAGCCTTTTCTGTAAAAAATGTCCAAAAACGTGTTCTGCCCAATCTTGTGGCCTTATCTATTTCACTTTTGGAAACTGCCATCCAATTTATGTCCTAGCTCATACTTTTTTTTTTTGTCACAGTTCTTTTAACCTTCACCAAGAACACTCGGAGAGTTCTCTACTTGAATTCGGCATGCTTATTTATCAGTGGGACCTATCATGCGCGTGGTACAGATGGATAGATTTATAGGTGAGGAGACAAATACATCTTGAATACTTGATACAGCATCAGGACTCCTTAGCTGAGAACAATTAGAGCAAACATACGTTTTGTTTTGTTTTGTTTTTAAGCCTTTGTCTCTCACCAAAAATAGCTCTGGCTGTGAGCTACATGCCCCACTGTTGTGGCAAAAACTGAGCTACGGCTGACAATGACCTCACCTACGCTGGTGAAGACTGCCACTCTGGCTTCCTGTGGAGGATTCATGAGTGTTTGACAGTGAGGAAGCTGACCTTGCAAAGTTACAGTTAGGAAGGCTGCTTCAGTTGGCTAGCCAAACTGACTGAAAATGACACCTGTGTCTAGAACACAGAGGCAATAGTTTCCTTCTTGAATTATTTATATCCTAATATCCATTGTAGTTCGGAGTCTCTTTTACGGTCCCCTTTTTCTGATTCCTCCTCTGTTCCCTCTCCTCTTGAAGGCGTTTTGCTCCATCTGATGTGTAGCCATAGAATGTCTTGCAACTGATCATTGCTGGGCTGGTCAGTAAACTAAAGCATCACTAATGACAACGGGCTGTCTTTGAGCAAGTGAGCTGGTGGTCTTTTCAGGGAATGTTCAGGACTCACATGGGCTCACAGAGAGTGAACCAGCAAGCACAGGGCTGGCATGTGTCTGCAGCAGATCCTATGCATATTTGTCATGGCTGTTAGCTTGGTGGTTTTGTGGACTTCTAATGGTGGGAACAGGTGTATGCCTTTTGCTTATTCTTGAGGCTCTTTTCCTCCTATTGGATGCCTTGTCCAGCCTTGATATGAAGGATTTTGCCTTGTCTTATCATATCTTGTTTTGTCCTGTTTAGCTGTCATCTCTTGGAGGCCTTCTCTTTTCTGAAGAGGAAACAGGAGTAGGGTGGATCTGGGGAGAGGCAAGAGGGGGTAGCTAGGAAGAGTGGAGGGAGGGAAAGCTGTGGTTGGGGTGTATTATATGAGAGAAGATCGATTTTAAATTTTAAAGAGGAAGAACTCTATGAAAATGCTATCTTTGTTATTTCCTTCCACCAATGTGAGCTAAAAACCCCACAGGTTATATTACTCACTCAATGTTTCATATCGAATAACTAGTGAGTTAAGGACTGGGAAGCAAATGGTCTGAGCAGAATGAATTTAATCATTGGATAAATAGAAAAATGTGGGGATGGCTGAAAACTCACAGGTGTAGTTTTGCAAAAAGTCTCAATGTTAACTCTAGGAGAACTGCCTCTCGAGTTCTGTAACAATGCATATAAATGTAATATATAATATATATTGTATATATTTATATATTATGTATAATATATGAAAATAGCTTTATTTCAAAAATGTTCTGATGTTATAAGTTAAACATAACGTTTTAGATTGTCACTTATCTTTCAAAAAACAATAATAGTGATTACAAAATTGAACTTTTAGAGAAATGTCTTAGTTAGGGTGTCATTGCTGTGAGGAGACACCACAACCACGGTAACTCTTATAAAGCAAAACTTAACACTGGGCCTGGCTTATCGTTTCAGAGGTTTAGTCCATTATCATCACAGCCGGAAGCGTGGCAGTCTGCAGGCAGACATGGTGCTGGGGAAGCTGAGAGTTCTACATCTTGATCTGCAGGCAGCAGAAGGAGACTGCGTGCCACACTAGGGTGTAGCTTGAGCATAGGAGACCTCAAAGCCCGCCCCACAGTGACACAACACTTCCTCCAACAGGACCACACCTACTCCAACAAGGCCACATCTCCTAACAGTGCTACTCCCTAAGGGCTAAGCATGTGTCAAACACATGAGCCTATGGGGGCCATACCTATTCAACCCACCATAAGAAATATTCTTTATATTCTTTTTAGTGTTTTTCTATGATATTTTTCTTATCATTGTTGTAGGAATTAGAATCTTAAGGAAGCACTACTCTTTCAAACAATGATGTGGAGTACATGGGCACCCCATACATGTGCTAACACAGAACGTTTCCTTGACTAATGGTTACCCCAGTCATATATGGCCAGTGGAGGCAGCCCGAGCTACTCCTAGACAGGGAAAAGAAGGAATGGCTTACTTTATAGGGAACTACTCTTGACTGGCTGAAGTTATGAAAGATGGATAGACTAAGTCCCCGGCTTCTTCCCATGCCTTTCACAGCTGGCTCAGACACACCATTAGGAGGCTTTTAGACACGTCTCTTCACGGCGTCAGAAATGATTGCAACAATCTCATGGAAATCGTCCGTGATGCAGCTTTTCTTGCTGCTTTTTGGCAGCCAGAATCCATGGTGTTATGTCTCTCATCCAATGTGGAAATGGACGGAAATGAAGTTACAGAGGACAAACAGCCATCTGTGCCCACTGATAAGCTAAGAACTAATGTGCCCTGTGGCCGAGACAAGGGAAGCTTGGTTTTCTTGACTTACAGCTGGAAGGTGAAGTTAAGGTCAGCCTACTGGAAGATTAACAGGACATAGTTACTGGCTTATAATTTGCTAGGCTCCGCATTACACAGTAAGACATGTAACAATATTCCAAATTGTTCCTAAGATATGTAACAATATTCCAGATTGCTCGCTCCCTCCTGGGAATGTGTACATCCACCCAACCTCAGAGGGAAGAAAAGGTTTGTTAGTTTGTTTGTTTTTAAAGACCTATTTATTTATTATTTATACAGTATTCTGCCTGTTGCTGGGAATTGAACTCATGACCTTTGAAAGAGCAGTCAGTGCTCTTAACCTCTGAGCTATCTCTCCAGCCCAAGAAAAGGTTTGTGACGTGATGTTAGCACAACTGTTGCCATCACAGCTCTGCTGAGAATTATTTAAAACAAACCAATGTACAGTTCTGTCTAGGTAGATGTCTCTTGTTGCCCTGAAACCTGCTCTGAAATGTTTCTGCATACTGTTTCAGAGAAGTTGGAAAAAAACGTCTAGAAGACGAACATTTCCTTTCTTCCAGCGCTGGCCTGAGTCATGTGTCCATGGCGACCCCATCACCTCTGTTACTCCCATATTCCTTCTTGCTTTATTTTCCTATCAAGTTGCTCTCAGATGAACATGAGTGTGCCTGTTCTGCTTACACCTTAGAGGAAAGGACCCTCTCTACCTCTGTGCCTCACAGTCCTCAGCGCTGTTGACTAGCATACCTTCTCAGAAGGAAATGGTGCCCCCTTCCTCCGAGTGGATGTGAGCACACCTCACCCTACTTTGTAATTATTCCATGATGTCTTTGTCTTCTGCCAGGAGCAGATTCCAGACACATCCATCCTGCTGATCCTAAAGCCATGGCCTGGCTCAGATTACTGGAAGAAATGATTCAGTGTTTTGATGGGGACTCTCGTGACATACATGTCACATGTCAGTTGCTATCAGCATTTAAAAATCAGCTATACAATTCTGTAAGTACAATAAACCGCTTCTTTTAGTAGTTAATATTTATTCTATGTATGGATTTAAAAACACATTTCACTGAAAAGAAGTTGTTTTTTTTTTAAACACGAATGAGAAGCCTGTGACAGCAATTTGTAATTTATAATAAAAATGTTTCTATAAGATAGAGATTTTCAAATGAACAATGAGATTAAAACCGGCCATTCAACACCATTAAATTTCTGTTAATTGTCACAAAAAATGCTAAATGCATAGAAAATAATGTGGAGTAAAGAAATGCTACTCGATTTTTTTTTAATAATTTTTTTGTGGTTCACTTGTAGCAAATCAAGTTTCATGGGCTAATCCATTTAAGGAGTTCTAGAATGTTCTACATAGGGAGAATTAAAAGAAATATCATTTTCCCATTAGAGAAAAACAACATCAGGCTGGAGAGATGGCTCACAACCAAAACTATAAGAGAAAAACAGCATGATCTAACGCTAGGGTAGCAATGAGCATTTTAGTTAGTTAATGTTAAAAAGAAAACATTTGAAATCACTGAGGAAAGAAAAGTCTTTTCACTTCCCAAAATCTGTTACACACATGACTTGTGCCTTCTCCCAGAGAAGTGTGAACAAACATTTACTCATTCTAGACAGAGCATCTACATCATTGCAAAGAAACAATTCTATCCTAGGCAAGGCTAGCTCAGTGAACCAATGGGTTTACTAGGATTGCATACAGGGGCACAGATGACTTAAGGCGGCTGCTTCATGGAGAAGCCCACCCTAGCACAAGTGACAGCTCATGAAAGCTGCATCCGAGGACTCCCGCCTCTGCACAGCCTGCAGCACAGACTTCAGTTCCTGTCCGACTAGCTCCATGGCTTTGATCCTGAGGCAAGGCAAGATGTGGGAACAGAGAGCAGAAGGGAGGAGGAAGGGATGGATGAATGGAGGGAAGGAGGGAGAAATGAAGGGAGAGAGGAGGGGGTTTCAGGGAAGGGGAGGAGAGACTACAACTGTCAAGGACAGATCCACTTCCTCCATCCAAGCCCCACCCTCTGACAGCCCATTCAGTTATGAACTCCTCAATTTACTATTGTTACGATCCGGAATCATTTCACAGACACATTCGTGGCCTTGGTCGAGCTCTGCAAAATCTGGGCTTGAGATGGGCATCGTACCTGCAAGTCCAGCTCTCGTGAGGCTGAGCCAAGCAGATCACAAGTTCAAAGCCAAACAGGGGGACATAGTGAGGCCCTGGCTAGAACACACACACATACACACACACGCGCGCGCCCACATGCACTCATGCACACACACATGTACATACTTATGCACATGCATACAGAAGCTGTCGAACAAAGTCGTGGCACATACTTTTCCGTCTGTGCTCACCCCCAGCACTGTTGCCTCTCAGGAGACAGACATGTCACTTGATCTCACTTGTCGTCTTATTGAACAAGGTAGAAGATGCTTCGGTTAGTTTTCCATTGTTTCTCTACTTTGAAGCTGAACTCGCATCATATATTATCTCCTGCACTGCAGAACTGCAATCACAAAGCTACCCAGACTCAAGGCAAGGGGCTCAGTACTCTGCTTTCAGTGGGAGTAGAGCGAAGAGTGCTGGAAATGGTCCCCCTTTTGGGCACGTATCCTCTCTGTTCGTCCTGGATGAGTACCGTCCTCACATGAGTCACTTGCCATTTCAGAGCATGAATAAACACTGAAAGCAAGAAAGTTTCGGCACTTTTAAAACTCAGTCTGAACAATAAAATTATTTATCTCGGTCTAGTCCTATCTCGTGAGCACATAGAAATGAGCCAGCACATTCTCCTGGAATTCTTCTTCGGCAGATGCCTCAGGGCACCGAAGTACACGCCGTTCTGTACAGAGCTTCATACCACATTTGTGGTAATGCAAACTTTCGAAGAACACAAGACAAGGGAGCTCTTTCCTCCACCCCACGCAACTTAGTTCTTACATTTACTTTTGTTCGGGTTGCTATGGTCCTTCCAAGAGTCCCTTTTTATTCTCCTGTCAGTTGGACCCAAAATAATGCCACAGACTTCGGGTGCTTCCGTGGCAACAGAATGAAGGCACGGCTTCCTTTATCCTACTTCAGATAAGCCTTCTTTTTAATCTTCTTACCTGCCTCAGCACAAGCCCCGCTCCACTACACTTCCCAGTGCTCCCTTTCTTTCCACAGACTGTATATTTCTTTGGCCGTCCTTGCTCTTTCTTATCATAGACCTGCCTAGGAATGGTTACCGACAACCACCCCCACAGAGTCAGTGTCAGGCCGTCTCAAAATCTCCTCTAGCAATGGAATTATTCTCGAACCTCTCAATTTAGCCTGAGGAAAATTCTTAGGACAAGGTTAAAAAGGGGCCACACTCCTTGCCAAAATATGGTAAAGAATGGTCTCTAATTCAGTTACTTATACCGTTTTGCTCTGAAAGCTCTTGAGCTGGACCTCCGTACTCTATACTGCCCTCAGCACCATTATCACACAGCCTCCTATTAGGAGGGCCCATTAATCCCTGATTACAGTATACAACTGCATTGCTAGTCCAAAGTCCCAAAGTGTTCCTCAGTCCTCAACAAAACAGCACAGCTCAACGTGTCACAGCACAGGACAACTCCTCCTGTCTTAGTTATTTTTCTATTGATGTGGTAAAGCATCACTACCGAGGCGACTTATAAAGGAAAGCTTCTAATTCTAGGTATGGTTTCAGAAGGTTGGAATCAATAATGGTCCAACTAAGCAATGCCTGAGAGCTCACATCTTGATCCAAAACCAGGAGGCAGAGAGAAAGTACTGGAAACCTCCTAAGTCTTTTTGAAAACTTCAGAGACTTACCCCAGTAACACACCTCCTCCAACAAGGTCATATTCCCTAGCCTTTCCCAAACACTTATACCAACAGGGGACCAAATATTCAAACATATGAGTCTACAGGGGGCTTTTCTTATTCAAACCACCACAATGTATGAGCACTTTGTCTGAACTCATGTATGGGCATCACGTGGGTACCTGATGCCCAAAGAGGTCAGAAGTGGGCATGGGATCCCCTAGAACTGCATCCACAGAGGGTTGAAAATTGGAATTGAATCTGGACCCTCTGCAAGAGCAGCAACTGCTCTTAATCACCGAACCATCTCTCTGGTCCTCTGTTAATTCATGTTTTTCTCTTGTGGTGGTATGGGTTTTTCCCCCTCCACTCTAGCTTAACTTTTCTGTGAGTTTTGTATTCCTTGTGTCCTCTTAGATGTAGTGAACCCTCTCTTTAGACTGAGATTTTCCTTTAAATGACTTCTGCAGAACTGAATTGGTCAACAGAAATTGTTTAAACTCTTTCAGTCCATCAATGTCTTTCTTTCTTTGTTGATTATGATTGAAAGTTTTGCTGTGGATAGTAGTCTGGGCTGGTATCTTTGGTCTCTCAGAGCTTATAGAACAATGGCTCAGGCCTTTCTGGCTTTCAAAGTCTCCTTTGAAAATTCAGGTATTATTCTAATGGGCCTTTATATGTGACTCAGTCATTTTTCCTTACAGCTTTTAATATCCTTTCTTTGTTCTGTACATTTAGTGTTTTGATTATTATGTGTTATACAGAAGGTTTTTTCCTGGCACTGTTTATTTGCTGTTCTATATTACCTCTCATACCTTAATAGACATCTTTTTCTTTAGTTTTGAAAAGTAAATTCCTTCTATGATTTAATTTTTTTCTTTGACATTGACTTAGGTTTCTTCTCCTTTGTCTGTACCTATTACTTATAAGTTTGTCCTTTAAATAGTGTCCCAGATTTCCTGGCTATTTTTTATGACTGAATTTTTTTTTAAGATTTAACATTTTCTCTGACTTAGCTATCCACTTCTGCCTTGTCTTCAGTACTTGAAGCTTTCTCTTCCATGTCTTTTAATTTATTGGTAAGACTTACTACTGACATTTTTGAAATCTTTAACTTTTCATTTTCAGGGTTTTTTTTTTTAACTGATTCTATTCCCTTGTTAAGCTCTACTTTCATGCCTTGAATTATTTTCATTATTCCACTCACTTGCATATTTGTGTTTTCCTGGCCTTCATTATGGTATTTATTCATATCTTCCTTAAGGTCCTTGAAAATACTCATAATGGCTATTTTGTGCCCCATATTTTACACTTCAGCTAACTTGTTTTTCGCAGGGCCTATCACAACAGGATTGCTGACTTCTATGAGAGACATATTGTCTCGGTTGCCCATGTTTGTGTTTTTAACAGGTTTCTTGGCAACTGGAGTCACGATGTTTGAAGTGTTTCTTGGTGTAGCTATCTGGCCTCTTCTCTGTTGGGTCAGTGTTCTGTTCTTTAGTTGCTGTTGTCCATGCTGGGTCCGAGCCATATGTGGCAGCTGTGGGTCCCTAGCATAGAGCTGTTCTGGGATGGGCCAAAAGGAAAGGCTGAAGTGGCGGCTGCCAATAACAAGGAGGACTCGGAGTCTGCGTTCCACGGGGATGAAGGGTGTTGGGAAGTCGGGCTCAGCTGAGCGGGCTCCAGCAGGATTAAGTTAATGTTTGGAGAGGACACTAAGTAGCTTAGTATTACTGAATTAAAGCACAGATTACATTTTCATCTTTTTTTTTTCAAGATACTAAATTTATTCTAAGGAAAAGTGTGTGCATATTCATAATTTTGTCATTATTTCACTATTATTTAGCCACAAATGGGGCCTAATTTTTATTTAGGTTTGTTCTTTACATTTATATGTATACAGAACTATAAAGCAGTTAATCTAAAAGCATGTGTGATATTCTCTGACTCATAAATTGACATTTCTATCTAATGGGTGAAATCCCTTGTTAATTAGCTGATGGCAATGCTGAAAGATGTTCTAATAATGGATAATGAGGCATGAGAAGAAAAGGATGCATCAACATTTGGACCCTTACCTGTCTCTTCTGCTCAGCCCCGGCCACTGGCAGGATCTTCATGACCCCAAAGCAAATATGTACAAATCCTTTCCCGAAATGTAGGACCCAACCAACGACTGCAATTATATGCATAAGCAGTCTTAAGGAAATAAAAGAAGAATTATTGAGAACACAGCAGACACTTGATTCAGTTTGGCTTTAAAAAATCAGCCTCACTCCCTTTTTATTTTTCCCTCACTACATTGTAACAAATTACAATAATCACAAACAGTGAGACATTCTAATGAACACAGCGAGTCTGTTGATTAAATATACCTAATCACATGGAGAATTAAGGTCCTGTTTGAAATAAATATGTTTAAATCTCAGTTTAACATCACAATTCTAACGTAATTCCAATCTGTACAGAAACGCAAGCGCATACAGCTCCAGCCCCTATTACCCACTTCATTTAGTTGAAATTCTATTCTGTAGAACAAACATCTTTCTATTTGCATCACTGAAGTAAAAAGCATGCGTGTGTTCAGGAGAGAAACCCCCATCCACAAGAGGTAAATAGCAGGCTCCATGCTAGTAAATGATTGTTCTTAATGTGCTATGATACCTCATTATCAGGAGGATGGTAAAATTAGAGCTCATGTTTGATGTGCGTGGTAGAAAGTGTCTCAGACCACCATCCGCTGCATCCAGCCAACGTGATCTCCATGAAGGAGTTGGCACCTCATTTATGGAGATGTACATTTACCACATTAGAAATTGTTTGTTTGTTTGTTTGTTTGTGACAAAGTCTCAGGATGTGTCCCCCCATGCTGCCCTTAAATTCAAAATGCTCCCATCTTAACCTCACTAGTTTTGGGTTTCCAGGTGTGTGCCACTGTGTGAGACCAGTAACCTCTTGAATCAGCGGCCATAGGATGCAGAACTAGAACGGAGCCCACGCTGAATGAGTATTCCCAAACCAAAGACTATGCAGGGAAGGGGAGAGCAAGGTGGATAAAAGACAGAGTGTGGCAAGGAGCAGCTAAAACCAAGGGCTATTTGAGGGGTTGTGTGGAAACATAATACAGAAGGAGTTCATGAAGAACGAACATATTGTTAAACTGAGGTTCACCAGGGGGAAGAAAATTCCACTATTCTGGCCTAAGTTTGAAACAATCTTCATTAATTATTAAATATTGACCAAGAGATGGGCTTTGGTCAGGACTACTCCCTGGAATTCCTCAGCTGAATGACCCTGTGACATACAGTGGCAGGGGTTTATGAAGACAAACCTTTAGGCCACCGTACTTTCCTATGAGGCTTTGTTATTTTTCAAGAACTACATCTCCCAGCATTCCTGAAAGTTACCTGGTCCTTGGGCAGGTGGGGCTTACTGGTTAATTTTAGGCATTACAATATACAGAAGAAATCTAAATCAGAATCACTAAATAACAGGGGAGGGGAAAGCCCCAATAAGGCATTTCTCACCACCAATGAAACCCCAAGGCTGGAAATGGGTTACATCCACTGGAGTATCTCTAAGCCAGAAACTATCTCCAACTGATAACCTCTCACAAAGGAACATTCTGTTTCTCCAGTGGCATCTCACTGGGTATACAAACCACACTTAAGGGCAAGCCCCATGCCCAGGAATAGTCAGCCAACATAAAACAAACTCAATGGTATTTGGTGGCAGAGGGATCACAGTGTTTTGTCTGGGCATTTTTTTTTAAGTCTTTACAGATCTTATATATTATGGTTCCTGATTTTCCTTTATGGGTTTTCTGTGTGTGTATGTGTGTGTGTGTATGTGTGTGTCAGCCTCTGTATGCATTTATTATGCTTTTTCTTTGGCTCTTTTTGTTGTTGTTGTTGGTGGTTTGTTTGTTTGTTTGTTTTGTCCTACTCTGGTTTGTTTTTATTTTATCTTTTTTTAGATGGCTGCTTGTATTCAAATAAGAGAGAGAGAAAGAAAGGGTGAGATTTGGGTGGGTGGTAAAGTGAGGAGGAAAGTTGGAAAAAGCTGGGAGAGAGAAAACCATAATCACAATATATTGAATGAGAAAACCTATTGTAAATAAATAGACTATACTCTTGAAACATGGCTATGTCTGTCATAACTTGTTTTGTTACATGCGTGCAAATAGATGTATTCCATATATATGATAACATATTTCAATCTGCTTGCAAATTTTAAACAGTGTGATTTTTTTCTATTTTATGATTATTTTTATTTATATTATTATTGTTGCTGTTGTTGTTGTTGTTGTTGTTGTTGTTGTTGTTGTTACCACCACCTGGCAGTTTCTCAGTTATAGTCTAACTCCTGACATAAGCCTCATTTTTTCTTCTCATATAAGAAACATCTTACTAACTCTATCAGAAGTATCTCTTCCTCTGCATATCCACAGCACTCTTTATTATTTATCCACGTATTTCTTCATATATTATCAAGCATATGGTTAAGTATCTGTTTTGATGGCTGGTCTTGATTATCAGCTTGACTGCATCTGCATGCAGCCAACTAAAATACAAGATGCTGGGGACTTCTGTGGGAGATTTTCTTAATCCAGCTGTTTGAAGCAGGAAGATCCACGCTAAGTGTGGGCCACACCTTCTGGGGGCAGCACAGACAAACAGACTCAGAAGAAGGACATTTCACTCTGTGGCTGCTTGTCCTCACTCTTGCTGGTCAGCTCATCTCCCCTGTCGCTGTGGCATTGCTTTGCACATATTAGAACTAAATGTTCAGAATTTCAAAACAGACTGGAAACCAGCAACTCTCCAACACCAGATTAGAACTGCTGAGGCAATCAGCCTTGAGAACTGAGACACGCCTGGATTCTCCACCTTGCCAATGTGAGGCAAACACTGATGGATAACCCAGAGCTTACCCTATAACCAAGACCTTTAACATCTATCTATGTATCCACTGGCTACATCTATGTAGAGGACCTAGGTTCAGTCTATGCACGGTCCTGGGTTGGTGCTTCAGACTCCACAGGACTCTCTGGGCCCTGGTTAGTTAACTCTGTTGGTCTTCTTATGGAGCTCTTCTCACCTTTAGGTTCTTTTATCTTTCCCCCCACTTTTCCACTAGAAACCCTGTGCTTCACCTAATGTTTGGCTGTGACACTCAGCATCTGTTTCAAACCATATCTGTGTAGATCCTCTCAGAGGACAATTCTGATAGGCTCGTGTCTGTAAGCATGGTAATAGTGTCAAGGATTGTCTCTCTTCCGTGGGGTTGGTCTTGGGTTAGGCCAGGCATTGGTTGGACATTCTCTCAATCTCTGTTCTATCTTTACCCCTGCACATCTTGTAGGCAGGGTACGTTTTGGATCACGGTTTTCGTGGTTGGGTTAGTGCTCTCCTCCCCCAACTAGGAGTCTCGTTTAGTTAAGAGGGTATATTCTTTAGTCTCCACGGCCCCTGCTACTAAGAGTCTCAGCTATTTGTCCCCATCATAGCCTCCCAGAGGCCTAGTCTGACATAGGTGTCCAACTTGCTACAAAGATGTCAAGGTGGGTGGTTCTTAAGGAAGAATATTTTCCTTTTCTGTGGAAAGTGGCACTAGATGTGTTTTGGGAAAATAGGGATGTTCAGTTCCCAGCCCCTAATACTGCAGGACTCTGTAAATTCTAATTTCAATCCTAAAGGTTTAAGATGCACAATGGAGTGAAGAAAATAGCAAGAGTGCCAAAGTTTACAACATACCATGCATGCCTGCTGTACAGAGTGTACCACTGATATGTAAACATGCATGTGTAAACATATTTGAGGGTTCACTTTTGTCTCTCTCTATCTACAAATAAAACTCAATTTCGGGGCTGGTGAGATGAGTCTATTCTAGAAGATCTGGGTTCTGCCCACAACCACCTTGAACTCCAGTTCCAAGGCACCCAACGCCCTCTTCTGGACTCCGTGGGCACTCGGCACACACGTGGTGCACATACATTCATGCAGGCAAATCCTCATATGGATAAAACAAAAATAAATACTTAAAATTGAACTTTAAATGTATGTATATGGCTAATCTCATCAATTGTTTTGTCAAAATTATACTAACCCTGCCTTGACTTATCAGAATTTTTCCTCAATGCCACTTAGTAGAGAGGAAAGTTGAAGAACCAAAAAAGAAAAAAAAAAAGAAAAAAGAAAAAAATCAAACAAATTAAAGGAATTCATAGTCTCCTTCGATTCAGTCTTGCATTTTCAGGGAAAATTTCAGTAACCTTAGACGTTAAATCCCCTGTGACTTTCAGATCATGATTTTCTATATGTGTGTTTGCATTTCATGTCAGGTCTCGAAGGTAGCAATCTCTAGGATGACCTTGCACAGTCTTCAATGGGAGACATGTAACACTTTGTTGGTGGTGGTGGAGGCAGAGTGCAATTGGCTGCCTGCCGCCGGTTTCTACGCTACGTCTCCAAGTATTTACAAACCAGAGCAGTGCGGCTTGTTTCAGGGCACGGGAACATTTGAAAGATGTTGGTAGTTCTTTCCGCTGTCTGTTCCTGTGCCCTTCCAGGCAAAACGCTGAATTAACTATCACCTTTGCTAAACGCATCCAGTTCCGCCTGATATGCACAGATGCAGCTATCAAAGCAAAGGCGTGGGGGCACAATCTAACCTGTTGCAAAGTCCGAAAAGTTCCAGTGCAGACAATGAGCCCGCAGGTAAGCTGGCTCGTCAGAAATGAGAAAGTGCTTATCAGCTGACTTCAAAGTTCATGGGTCAACGGAGAGAAAGCTGTAGCCCTGCGTCTATTCCTAGCACCACTCTATGGTCCATGGTGACGCCAAGGAAGCTTTGTGTGCGCTGAGATCTAAGAAGCAGGAAGACACTATGCCGTCAGGACTGCTGGGTAAGAAGTAATGTCGGCTGATAGACCTGCATGAAAATACACGCTTTTAACCAGTTAGTCGCTGCCTGAGTGCCATAAGTCTCTTTTTTTGTTTTTGTCCCCAACCCCCCTCTCCCCACCCCCCACCCCACCCCGCACCCCACTCCACCCACTCACCCCCGCCGCTCAGTAGACTGTTCTACATAAAGATCAGAGAACTCAATGCATCGGAGCTGCAGTGGTCAAGGCTTTTGTAAAGTGTTGAAGAGTCAGACCAACCGTCGGACAGCTGAAGGTTTTCAGCGCCAGTCACTTTATTAAACAGCACAAAGAATCTCAAAGGTTTTTTATACATTTACAGTGGCTTCAAACTGTGTTTTCTCTGACAAATTAAGATAGCCTTAAAGGAGCCTAAGTTTAGAAAATGTCAAAGTAATGAGAATTAAAGGAAGACGGCCCAGTTACTTGTAATTAAATTATATAATGTTACAATGTTAAGAGGATAATCTCCAAGAGGCTGTCAAATCTCTTTATGAATTATGGAAAATATAAGAAGATTAAATCATGCAACCCTACTGAAACTAATGATTTATTATCTTTCTCCTTGTTTGCCACAGATTGTGTGGTGCTAGGTATAAATATTTAACGAGGGAAGCTGAGCTGACGCAATCCCAGCTTCTATCTTGTTGTAAAGTTGCGTATTTCATTAAATCTGGACCGGGTGGTTCTCCCTGTGACTCGGGGTGACAGAGCGAGCATCGTACGTGGGCTGTGAGGCTTATGTGGGTGGGGGCTGTAATCCGCAGACGAGGCGACTTTAGCAAAGGAGAGTGAATCTTCACGCCTGTACTAACCCATCTGTTTCCTATTTGATTCCTATACAACTTAATCATAGCAATCCTAGTTTCAGAGCGCTCAACTATCTTTACTTGGACGTACAAATTTCTAGTCTCAAAGGGTGCTCTTCTTTATGAAGGAAATCTAAGTAAAGCATACACAGGGCATAGGAAGGAGAACGAGAACTCCCTTGGCGGGACCTGGATCTTCCTTGTGCCTCCTTCTCCCTCTGCCTTGCTCTCTGCCTGTGTAACCTGACAACTGTTTTTGATGAGCTGTTGTACAATAGTTTCCCCTGGGGGACACTTGTTCATGCCAGCACACTGAGCATGGGTAAACAAGGTACCCAAATCCCCTAACTTCTTCCCTGCATTTGTATATTGTATGTGCGTGTGTATGCGTGTTTATGTCTGTGTGCATGTCTGGCTCACAGTGTGTGTGCACATGCGTGAAAGCCCTGGTCGATGCTGCATGTTTTCCTCTATTACTCTCCATATGATTTTTTTTTTAAGACATGGCGAGGCTCCAAGCATCTTCCTGTCTCCACCATCCTAGCACGGGCCTGAAAGTGCTCTTGCACCAATGTTTTTTGTCTTGTCATTGTCTTTATTTTTAATACGAGTGTTGAGGGTCCAAAGTTAAGCCCCTCACCCTTTCATGACAAGCATGTGACCAACTGAGCCATCTCTCCAGCCCTGCTTTGTTTATTTTATCATAAGATTATATGCTCACCATTGTCAAATTTTATAGAGGACCTCCATCACACAGAAACCTCACCAAGACCTCCTGATTCTTTAAAGATAATCACTGTCAGGACCGTAGACACTGAGGTGACACTCATCTGATTTTAAATTTAAGTCAATAGAATCAAAGAAAATTTAATCTATTGTGACTCCAGGAAAGGGTTGAGAAGCCTCATGCATTTTTTTCCTGTTATCCGATTTAACAACTTAATCTATTATCTAATTTTTTCATTTCCTCTTCCCCTCACTAATTATGGACTGGCTGTATTGAAGAATGACATTATTTATTAGACTTTCAAGGGGCCTTATTGTTCTAGGTTTTGGGGTTTTTGGTTGGTTGGTTGGTTGATTGGTTAGTTGGTTGGTTGGTTTTGGGCCTCTTATGTTTGGTTGGTTGGTTTTGGGCCTCTTATGGTTACATTCTTTTCTTACTCATGAAAAAAAGAATGATGTCCTAGGATCTATACTCAAGAGTGAATTCTGCAACACAGTCCCTTTAGTTACTGACAGACGGTCTTCCTAAACAGCCACCTATTTTTATTTTCTATACATTTACTTCAATACAGAATTCATGTGTATTTTGTTGATA
Source organism: Acomys minous (assembly GCF_964271855.1). NCBI lineage: Eukaryota > Metazoa > Chordata > Mammalia > Rodentia > Muridae > Acomys > Acomys minous. The sequence continues at coordinate 101,187,427 of NC_140495.1, forward strand.
GTTTAGGATAGCATTATGATTCAAAGCTGGGATGAAAATCGCTCCCAATATAGTTGGAGAAAGGCCCCTAGAGGCATATTTTTGTCCCTGGTTTTATTTCTTGCTCTTGCTCTATGCATTCTCTCTCATTTCTGGCTGCCATGACCTGAGCAAGTTTTCTTCAGCTCAGCTTCCTATCCTTGATGCTCTGCCTCACCATAGGCCACCAAGCTATGGCACTGAGTGACAGTAGAATAAAATGTCTGGAACTAGACAAAGTCTTCCTTTCTTTTAGTGGATCTGCTCGGCTATTTTCCTACAAGAACAGTTGCTGATTATCTGCAACACGTGAATACAGTCTTCAGTGTTGCATATAGATCAATAGGATTTGACTGGTTCTCAAGCGCTTTTTGCTAAACGGTCTGTTTTTAGACATTTGGAATAGATAAGGATGGAAGTGTTTGAGTAAAACTGAGTTGAGTGTGTGAGTGTCCCAGTGGTTTATAGCACTTGTCATTTCATCTGGGTCACCAGGTCATAGGCACAGTCCCAGCAAAGCAGCCTGTGAATGACTCTGTGCTGGCAATGAAAGAACGAAGCAACACAGTTCCAGAACTTTATATTGGTCCAGAGGAGTTCACACAGTGAGTGGGACGAATGAGATTTCCTCACATGGGACTTCTAAGATGAAGCCTTTGGCCACCACCACAGCTTGTCATTTCCCAGGGCTGGTGAGACAATTGGGATACATCCCAGCAGAGAGCACTGAGAAAGCGATACTGACAGGGAACACATAAAATGAACAGCCTTTCTGTAGGGAGTCAAAGTAGTCATATAGAGGATGACTTTACAACTGAGCTGAAACAGAGACTTAGCCCTGGGTATGCCTCAGAGCAGGTACACAGCCTTTCCCAGGACAAAGGCTTGAAAGGCTATGCTAATGATTTTCATGAAGATGATAAAAGTACAAAAATATGAGACTCTGACCTTGCTATCCACAGTGTCTAAGGATGTATATAGCACGAGCTTTCACCTCGCTGGTTACATAATGTGACAGATGGGTCACCATTGAGGGCATAAATCCTACTGAAATCTTCCACCTGACCACCCCAGAAAACAAACTGCACATAATATGCTCCTTCCGACTCCAGAGACAGTGATTCTTGTAGGAAGAAGGCCTTAAGGAGTCTCTCCTGAGAGGTCCCTGGCCTCCTGACCTGGTGCTGTGCTCTTTGCTCCCACAACAGGATAGCTGTGACTAAATAATTTACAAACAGAAATTATCTTTTATGTTTTAGAGACTGAGAAGTTTTCATTTTAATGTTCCTGAGAAACCTGCTCCTTTATGGTAGGGAGATGTAGGGGAGTGGATCTGGGGTAGGGGGCGGAATGGGAGGAGTAGAGGAAGGAGAAGCTATAGTCTGATAGATTGAGAGAAGAATTTTAAAAAGACACACACACACACACACACACACACACACACACACACACAAAGACTGATGTGCAATGAGGCCTGCTCCCTGCTCCCGAATGGTAATATGTCATTGTGACCCTTGAGCCAGGCACACAGTGTCTCACGTGGTAGAAGGCAAAATAGCAGGATGCTCTACTCGCCCTTGAGACCCTGGTAAATGTGCCAGTGCTTTCACAGGGTAGGACCTCCTGACTTGGCCACCTCCCAAAAGGTACCTTGCCTTAATGCAAAATGCCCTGGCTTGCAATGGTTTGATGTATGTGTTTTCGTCTTCCAGTGCATTCTGTGGACATAGGCCCATCTTAAGATATGCTCCTTCATCAAGTAGAGGGAGGAGGGGAAGAGAGAACAGGAATTGGTGGGGATGGGCATCTCTGGAGCAAGCTAGAAGCCTAGGAAACTCCCAGGAGTCCATGAGGGTTATCCTAGCGAAGACTCCTAGCAATAGGGGATATGAGCCTGAAATAGCCATCTCCTGTAACCAGAAAAGACTTCCAAGGAAGGGACCGGGATGCCAATCCAACCACAAAACCTTAGACCCACAACTGCTCCTACCAACAAGATGTGCAGTGATAAAGATAGAGCAGAACTGGAGGAATGACCAGCCAATGAATAGCCCAGCTTAGGACCCATGTCATGAGAGACAGCCCACCCCTGACACTATTAACGATATTCTGCTATACTTCCAGAAAGGCATCTAGCATAACTGTCATCTGAGAGGCTTCACCCAGCAACTGATGGAAACAGATTCAGAGACCCACAGGCAAACGATAGACAGAGCTTGGAAAATTCTGTGTGTGTGTGTGGTTGGGGGGAGAGCAGTGACAATGGATTGAAGGAGCTAGAGAAATCAAGGACACTACAAGAAAACCTACAGAATCAACTAACCTGGGCGCATAGGTGCCCACAGAGACTGAACCACCAGGGAGCATACATGGGGTATACCTAGGCCCTCGGCACATAAGCAGTAGTTGAGCTATTCAGTCTTCATGTGAGACTTCTAACAATGGTAGCAAGGGCTGTAGCTGAGTCTGTTTTCCGCCTTTGGATCCCTCTCCCCTAACTAGGCTGCCTTGCCTAACCACAATAGGAGAAGGTGCAGCTAGCCCTGCTGCAACTTGGTATGCCAAGGCCAGTTGCTATCAATGGGAGGCCTCCCTTTTTCTGAGCCTTTTCTGAGGAGAAAGGGAGGATGAAAGGATGGTGGGGAGGCGATGTGAGAGGAAGGGACTGGGAGGAGAGGAAGGAGGGGAAGCTACAAATGAGATGTAAAGTAAATAAATTAAGTATATATTTATGTATGAATATATCTAAATAAATATATTTTATATATTCGTATATATAATATACACAAATAAATATATTATATACAATATACTCTATGTAATTTATATTATATGTGCATATACGTGTGTGCACACATATATATAAGATATGTTCCCTCACAGTATGCTCATCACAGTAAAAGCTCTTCACGGGACAGCAGCATTTTCATTTGCTGGCCTTTAAGTTTTAATCTGAATATTGGAGAAAACATCTTTCAAACCAATCCAATGGACTTTGCTATGTACTATTCTATCATGCCCTCCACGTTTTAAGTCCTTAAATATGTGGGAGGGGAGCTTTGAATCCCTCCACTTCCTGAGCTTGTGTAAGCTGGCATCTGCTTGGGACAACACAGCTCCCTAGTTTTCAGAACTGGATTTATTGCTTGTCTTTACCATTGGCCTACAAATAAGAAATGCAGCTTTTGAGATAATTTGAGTAGAAATCCAAGGCTGTAGTGTGAGCAAACCCATAATATGTATCTCCTGAGAGAGTTGAAGCAATCAGACCATTTAAATTTGGACATTATGTCTTTGTAGAATCCTAAAGAACCATTGAACCACCAGTGTGGGAATGGACCTGAGGTCACAGCACTGAAAACTCACTGTATGACTTTACAGCCGAAGGGAAACCAAGTCAGAGTGGAGAGGCAGATTGCAGAGTCACTGAGCACAAAGCAGGTGACATAAGAGTAGGTCAAGTTCACCACAGCACAGACTTTCTCTCTTTTAGATAAGAGTCTGGCTTTGCTGGGGATGATGATGATGATGAGGATGAGGATGATGATGAGGATGACGACGACGACGGAGGAGGAGGAGGAAGATGAGGAGGAGGTAGTAGTGGTGGTGATGATTGTAGTCAAGAATAAAAAGAACCTGTCAGTTGTAGCAGACGTTGTGTGAAAGAGCTCTTTTGTGATAGAATCTGCCATTGGTATAGTACATCTTCTGAATGAAGACAAGCAGGAGAACACGGAAGCTCTGCCCGCACCTGGAGTCTTTTCACTCCGGTTAAAAACCACAGCTGAGACGGGGCCTCCTTCAATGTTTCTGGCTGCCTAGTGAATTGCACAGCTATTGACACACCTGTGTTTTAGCCCTCATGGATTCCTTTTTAAAAAAAACATTTGGTGTATTTTCCACTAAATCAATAAAGTTTATGCAGTTTGTGGGATGATGTAAGTGACCAGAAACTGACTTATGGTCATAACATTTTTTGTGGTAATGGGCAATTATTTCAAAAATCATTTTTTAAAAGTCCCTGTCTTATTAGAATCTGTCCCTTGCTTATTAACTAAGCCATTATTCCGTTATTTCTGCCTCTCATACCATGAGGGGAATGTAGAAAAACAAAAGCAACAACAAAGTCATTTTCATAACAAAATTGTTTGTACGTATTGTTGTTTTGGAAATGCTTCATTAGCTTTCTGTCCTCCTTCTCCACACCAGATGATGACTCTGTTTGGGCATTTCTCTTTTCTTTGGCAGTAAAAAGTTCACGAGTGAACTTCAGCGACTACAGAACTGTTCTGATAACCACCTAAGGGCATCTCAGGATGATGGACCAAGACTCCTGACAGGCTTTCCATCCCTGTCCCTGGATTCCCTCTAGACCTTTGGCTTGTAGCAAGCCCACTCGCCTCAGGGTCCGTGAACCCTTCTACCTAGCTGTGGCTGTGGGAAGCAAGGCAGATCTTGTCTACTGACCTTGTCACTTTGCTAATGTTGTGTGAATAGCACCCAACCACTTCCCCTGTGGCTTTTCTGTCAACCATCATCCAAGTCACAGTTACCATAAGTCTTAACGCATCTTTCAGAAGATGCGTGTGTTTTCATAGGTGTAGTTTTCCATTATAGTCTTCACAATGTTCACGTTTGATTTGGTTTACATCATGCTAAACTATTCAGGGTATTAAGAGAAAATGACTTGAATAGTAGAGAATTATATGTAGGTAAATCTATATTGAAATTGTAGATAACGATTGATTCCTGTGTGAGTTGGAGTTTCTACTGCTGTGACAGAACACCATGACTCAGGGAACTTATAAAAGGAAGGTGTAATTAATGTTAAGGTTCCATGTGGAGCAACAGCATGGCAGCAGGGACAACTGAGAGCTCACATCTTTATCTGCAAGTGGGAAGCACAGAGAAAGCGGAGAATGGCTCACATCCTTTGATACCTAAAAGTTCCACCTCAGAGACACACCTCCTCCAACAACTCTTAGTCCTTCACAAACAGTTCCATCAACTGGACACCAAGTATTCAAACATATGGGCCTATAAGGACCATTCTCAGTCCCGAACCTGGCATTCAGCATAATAAAGTTTTTCACTCCCGTACTATTAGAATCATAATAGTATCGAGCACTGCATAAGGTTCTTTCCCCAAATTTATCCTTCAAAAAGGTGATGGAAATACAAGAATGTTTGAGAATATGAGGACCTGCAGGCCTCCACGTTTCTGGTTTCTGCCTAGAAGCAGCTGTCTGTCCTCTTATTCTTATGTCTTTTATCTGCATGCTGTTATACTCATTTTTATCTTTGGTTTTAAGTATTTCGTGAAATTGCTAGGTATTTCTTAATATGTAAGTACTACAATGATACTTTAATCTTTAAAATGGTATTTTAACCATATTAAAAAAATATGAATGCAGGCAGAGTCGACGGCCAAACTCTGCCAAAAGGGTAAGCAAGTCCTCAATAGTTCCTGCCTCATAAATATGTCTGTCCAATATATTGGGCCTGAAGGGTGAAGATGATGCTCCAACATTATAGAGAGTTTTAGGTGACTGTTCAGGCAGCAAACTGTCTCTGTCATCTTCTCATTTGGGAAGCTGCCAACCCACACTCCCTGTATACTCAGGTAATTACTTTTATTCCTTCTCAAGTCTCTGATGGGGTTGAAGACCAGATAGTTTAGTTTTAAAATTAAACTTAGTTATTTTGGGGTTAAGATGTTTTTAGGTCTAGATAGATGTTTTAAGTTGATAATGATGAGATATTAATTTACATTCAGAATTTTAGATGCACCAAGATAGGAAAGATATTTTCTTCAAGGCTGCCAAATACAAATAGCCAAAACACTATGAAGGTAACATTTATATAATTTCTGATTGTTTCATGGTTCATCTTACTGTGGGTAGTTTACTGTATATATGTGTAATAATATAACAGTATATGTAAAAAAATAAATTAAAATATTTAATAAAAATATGAAAAGTCTTTTTTCTAAATTTGTAGCTTCCCCCCTCTCTCTTTTTCTCTCCCTCTCCCTTCCCTCTTTCTTCTTCCTCTCTGTGATGGTTTGAATGACTGCCATTGCCTCATATATTTAGACACCTGGTCCTCAACTGTTGGAACTGCTTGGAAAGGATTCAGAGGTGTGGCCTTGTTGGAGAAGCATACCACTGGGTGGGACCGAAGCTTCAAAAGATTCTTGCCATCCCCAGTGTTGTCTTTGCCTCCTGCTTCCCAGTAAACATGTGAGCTTCTGATACAGCTGCCTGCTGCTGTGCCTTCCCTTGGCTACCATAAACTCTAGGCCCTGGAACCACAAGTACAATTCAGCTCTTCCTTCTGTAAGATGCCGTGTTTGTGTTTTATCACAGTAATAGAAAAGTAACTGCTATGTTCTTCCCCCTTCCCTTACATCTCTCTCTCCAATTTACCATAATAATACTCTTTGTAATCCATCACTCTGAGTAGAGGATTCTCGAATTTTGAATCCCAAAGGTAGTCTCCCATGGTTGGGAGGATTATCAGGATGCCAAACAGTCTGGACATCCAAAGCCCAAACATTCCACTGCATCTGTGCAGCAGTTTCACCAACTGCAAGCACCTGGTGAAGATGCTTTCTACATAAGATGCCTTACCATGGAATAGTGATATTATTTGCATATAAGTAAAAATAGATGGAAGAGACCAA